>NC_056747.1:203245523-203493023 GCF_019279795.1 Protopterus annectens | reverse complement strand
AAACAGAAGAAAACCTCAATCTGCTATGAATCAAAGACTATACAAACCTTAGCAAAGGCTATGCCAGTACTGTGTTCTTTCCAAACTCCAGGTTGATAAGGCTCTAAGAGGTCATGAATTTTCAAAAATGACTAACTCCTCTCTGAATAATCTTATAACTATTCCAGAAAAAAGAACTGTTGATGAAAAGGTGACAATCATCCAAACATCTGTATTCAAAGATGGCTGCTTATGAACTGGGATAACTATGCTATCCTTCATGACGCTTGGACATATCCTAGTTACCCTTGTGAGGGGTTGGCTCAGAATGGGCCTACTACCTCCAGGCTAAATAAAAATAAGTTTGATGGGATTAGGATTTTATTCACAAGTTGTTTGACTAAGACTTGAAATCAAGCTCAGGATCACAGCAACATCAATATAAAATGAATCTCACACCAATACCATTCAGGAGAACTTTGGACGAGGAAATGTTTCTAATTGATTCCACCACCTGCAAAGAAATGAGCTTCACCCTCAACAAAATGTAAGGATAACAAATGGTCTCCATGCAATAAGGTATGTTGGACCGGGTTCCCTACATTAGAACGAAAGCTTGGAAGATTGACACTGACATCACCGACGCCAGAAAACCGACAGAGCAGTTAACCAACAACTCGGAATCCCGACAGCAAAAACACCGACATGGGAAACGTGTAAGCGCGACTAGGTAAGAGTGCAATAGTGAGGGATTTAGGGTTAGGGTGCATGTAAGGTGTGTGTGCGATAGTGAGGGATTTAGGGTTAGGGTGTGTGTAAGGTAAGTGTGCGATAGTGAGGGACTTAGAGTTAGGGTGCGGGTAAGGTAAGTGTGCGATAGGGAGGGACTTGAGGGTTAGGGGTGGATTAAGTGAGTTAGAGTTAGGGTGCGGGTAAGGTAAGTGTGCGATAGTGACGGACCTTAGGGTTAGGGTTTGGGTTAAGGTTAGTGCATAGATAGTTGTGTGTAAGGTGTAGTGTAGGTTTTTAGGTTGTTGGTGTGCTTGTGTTGTGTGTGTGTTCTGTGTAACAGCAAATGTTTTGTTTTAACTGTCGGTATTGTGGTTTGTTGGACATGTGAAGTTTCGTGTTTTTGCGGTTTCGATCTTGTGGTGTTGGTGTTGTGGGTGTCGGTGTTGTGAACTGTCAGTCTAATGTACTAGACCCGTTGGACCATACAGTCTAACAGACTCACAAAACAGTAAAGATGAAGAGACTGATGCAACAGAAAACACCCTGTATGTAACAGTTGGACTCAGATTTTTATTGTACTAATAACCAGATCTTGAACAAACTGTAGCTTGTGAGCAGACTGCTCTGCATTACTAGTCTCCTGAATTACTAAAACTTTCTTTGCTGCCATGTTGTTAGAAGTGTTTTTTTATTTGGGCTATGCTTTAACTTTACAACATGGTTCTCTCTGTTAGATTTTTAGCTTCATTTTAATTTTCAGCATCCAAATCTTCTGCAACATTTTGCATTTGAATAGTAGTTAACACTCCTGCTCTACACTCACTGTCCCAAACAAAACTTTGCTCCTTACTTCATTTTCTTTTATAGCACGCATTTTTGTCAATCACCAATGACTCACATAAATAGACAAAATACCAATCTTTAGTTGTGTGCATGTACATCAACAGATGATTATGAATGCTAATATCGAGTGCAAAGTACATTTTGACTCTACAAGACATTCTTTTGCCCTCAGACTACTTATGGAACTTATTTATAATCCTATTGTAGTCAGACTGCTGCTCTTTAGTAAATTAAATGTGCTCAGTACTTTAATTGCATCCACATCTCCCAGATGAAGTTGGCCACTGTTATATTGTATTTAAACATTGTTTTGCTTTCTTTGGTGGGCTTTCATGTTGGGTCTCCTTTGAAAATGGGCCTAGCTTTGCAAGATACTAATACATAAATATACATACATGCATACGTACATTCATGTATGCTTTAATGTAGAAAAGCTGCAATTTGGAATTCTTTACTTCAGGACAGTATGAAATGGATAATGCTGTAAATGCTAAAACCATTGATTCCATGTTTCTGCTGAGCTACCTGTTTGAGCCAATGATGGTGGTAATGTTTGCCGTACGGTATTTCAGGTTGTGCTCGGTGAGGTTTCATTTCAGCTCAGTGTTGTGTTTCCTGCTGCTACAGAGCTGTTTCTCACTGCTTCAGGTGAGCTACAGAGGTTTCAAAGAGCAGGGCTGAGAAATCATTAGAATGTTTACTAAATTTGAAAGCTTATTGCCAATAGGCTGCTTGTGAAAACAAAGATGATCCTTAAGATCTAATGGATTTATTAGCTTTGCAATCTTTTTGCAGGTTTTGAAATTCAGATCCACTAGGGCGGTAGCAATGTAAGTAGCAAAAAAAAAAATCTAAATTGCTAAACTCTCGAACTCCAAAAATTGCCAAAAAGTCATGTATTTCTAAGGTGAATGCTGGTTCAGATTTACCTCACAGGCTTATAAAGCATATAAGTATCTACATTGTCAGAGAGCTGGTAAGTGACCATACCATTTCATTCTCCCTTCCACATGCACAAGCATTATGCAAATATTAAAGGCACACTGCACTAAACATTACTTCTACCAACCTCACTGCAGTCCTAATGGCAGACACCTGGATGTTCACACTAGGGATCAAGCACTGCAGTTATGATCTTTCTTTTTTTTTTGTTTTGATTTGTAAGCTGAAAGTATAAGCACCTTAGAACTGAGTTCCAGGGTAGTTAAAGTTCAGGTCTTTGATTATCATGAAGCCTACCAGCCAGGTGCTACTAATTCTGACATCCATTTCCCACTTCTCTCTGTATTACAATACAATAAATCTGTTCTCTGATTTTAAAACTTGATAAGTTTATCAGCTGATGTTCTCTGTTTGAAGCTAGAAAGAACTGGTGAACCTTAGCATATTCTGTAATAGTCTTACAGAGTACTTATAGGAGCAAACATGACTGTACCTATTGCAAGCCTTATATATTGCATTAGCCGTATCAGTGGCTCAACAGATAACATAGTTACTTTTGATGCTAAAACATCTAAAGGCAGTGTTGCCTAGTCCCACCAAAGGTGTTCAAATTCTTTTTCCATTATTGGCACTGCAGTGCAACATAGTAGGGGGTCTGTACTTCTGAATGTGCCATCATTTGGATGAGAATTTAAGCTTAGGTCCCATCTGCCTAAGTTGGTGGTAACTCGCGCGAGATGAAAACAGATGTCAGAACAATATATTCCTCTGCATACAAGGTTTCTCAGCGATAATGGAGAACATGGGACTGCAACAGACTGTGTAGCTCTCAGAACATTATGGCAGTTGTATAACATCTAAGAGCTGCTGCATATTATCTTATTCACGACTCTCAATTTCTTTGCTCGACAAACAGGAACAAAGCTAGAAATGGATAGCAAACACATTATTGTCACTCATACCTCAGAAGTGTACTTCATTACGATGAAAGTTCTTCATTTTGAGTTTTAAAAGTCTGCGTTCCTTACTTTTCCACATTTGGAGGGAATGTTATGTATTCAGTTTTCAAAATTTTTCTAAATATTGTCATGGACAGCTGAAGGGTATGCTCATTGACAATAGAAAGGGTTTCATTTTTATCATATTTCATGGTAGCAACAGTTTCAGGTGATAACAGAGAATACTGGACTCTGTGTGACCATGTCACTTGGTATTCTGGATTAGCACTTACGTGTAGTCCAGTTTTCTTTGTTATCACCAATTGCTCTGCATTAGAATTGCATCTAGTTATCACAAGAATCTAGTGCTCATGTTATAACTTTGTGGCTGTAACCTTGCTATACTGTAAATAGCCATATCTCTAAACACATTTTGTAAATAGTCTTATTGCACTGTATATAATTGAACAAGTAACAATACTGATATGTCATCTGTAATAAACTTGTAATAATGTTCAAGTATCTAATCTGTAATAAAAATATTATGTGATGGAGCTTTTCTCCCTGGGTCCCTGCTGAAAATGAGTCCTGTCTAGCTGGACTTTCCCAGTTAAGAAAGACAAATAAATAAATAAAAGATTCAATGGCCCTTATCAGAAAGAGTAGACAGGCTTAACTAAAACAAACTATATTTACAAACTTATTTATCTATCTATATAGTATTTGACAATTTAATTGATAGCTAAATGGGACATTAATCTGGAGGCTATAGTATACTTTTGTCAACTTCAAACACACAAAGGCAATTGAGTGAGATAAAATATAAAATATGTCAGGTAATGATATATATTTCTGCAGTGTATACAAACTGAGCAGTCGGTGGTGACATGCCTACAAAATGCAATGAAATGTTATGAAATATTCTTTTGAGAAGCCCATGCACCTGGTAGCACAACAGTCACTTCAAAGGAGGGAGTATGCTCTGTTCAAGGTAAAACTAACACAAGTCGAAAAGTGCTAGACCAGTTCAACAAGTCTGCAGGATGCATGCTGCAACATTATCCTATATATAAATGGGAGAGCAGAAGAAAACAGTGTAAAATTAATACAAAGTATCTGTTAAATGTTTATGCCTGTTTCAGCAAAATAAAATGTTAAAAAAGATCAGTGTAAGTAGAACTTAATACCATTTCCGAGATTTTTCAGACAGCTAAGTAAATAAACCCTTCTGAAAGGGCTCCATAATTACTGAAGGTCAAAAGGTGACATCTACTTCTTTCTGCCTTTAGACGAGAAAAGCATTCTATAAAGTAAATTATCTCGGACTCCATCAAATAAAAATAATGGCCACCATCATGTAAGAGTAATATGCAGCAGTAAATTAGCAAGAAAAATATTTAGCCTGAGACAGTACTGCTAGGTGGCCTCCATAAAGAGTTTGATGTTACTGTTTCTTCATAGGTTACATCTACATCCCAACTAAACCTAAAATGTTATTTCTATTTCAAGATGGCATTTATCACAGTTCGTAATAAAATCCATATGCCAATTACAGTCCATGTAAGTCCACTGTGAGTCTGACCTCAAAACATGCTGCCATTAAATATGAACCTAAAAGAAATAGTTGGTTATTATTTTGTAGTTCATGACATAATTAATTACTTAACTCTATAATGAGTCAATGTATGGGCACAAAATATTGACAGTCTATTGGCTGAGAATCATGGAGTTTGTCCATGATACCATGAACTTAGGTTTGAGAAATGCCTGAATATCAGAGGATTAGCTGGGGGGGGTGCAACTGAATGCCAATGGCTGATTCATCTCCTCCTCCTCCTTCGAGGGGAGTATCCCCCTAGCTGGGTTGCACTACTACGTCTGACTGAAACCACACCAGTATAGTGAGCTGCTTAAGAAATCAGCAGGAGCTAACTGCTTGAGGTGCAAGTGTGACTCATGCAGAGGTGCAGGATGGCCCATCACTGGAGCAAGGGTATGCATAGCTTTGGAAGGAGTAGGAAGCATCTAGTTGTTAAGATAATAAAATAAAAACTATGTATGGATATGCTGAAAATAAACTCAAACAAAAGAGCTGCTTAGATCATTGCCCATGTTCATTTTACTACAATATCTCTTACCTTGATATTGCAGTCAGTGGATGAAGAAATAATGTCTTTAGCATTCAGTGTAATTGCCACATGCATTTTTAAAATAGTCTAGATTGGTCATAGCAAATCAAGTGTGACATTCGAGGTAATTTCAATATAATAGGGTGTCAAGAGAAAACCTTTTCGTGTGCTTTAAGAAGCAAAACAGAAGCTGTACATGAATTGTAAAGGTTACAAGTGTGCATAAGGTGATAGTTTTAAAATGTAAGCTTCTGCCTACATAGGTTCTGTTACTTTTAATTTAATCAATTCAGGGGCTTTCTGTGCTATTAGTAAGGCAAGATAAAGTATGTTTAAATTATGTTATGAATTTCTTACCTAATCCCTCAGCAGGATACAGGAAAGTGACATCTGCAGCTTGGTCTGGGTTCTTGTTTAAAAGAAAGCTCAGATAAACTTGCAAAAATGACCCAGCTAACTATGCTGCTTACTACCCTGCACCTGTTTGCATTTCTGCAACCTTCTCAGGACAAGACAATGCAAGGCTTGAAAATGATCAGAGTAAATTTTACTCTGTAACGTGACTGCATCCATGTGACTGAGCATGATCCAATAAAAAGTAGCTATGGAAACAGATCTTACAGGCACAACAGAAATATACACTAGGGGTATAAGGCATGCCTCCAAATTGTCCCTGATTTCACCTCATGTTTTTGCCCTGTTCCTCATAAATGTTTTGATTTTCTGGTCAAATACTGAGGATTACATTCAATAATTAATGCCAAGTACTAGAGTTTCATACTTTTGATTGTTTGAAAAATGTTGGTGTATACAAAACCTGTTGATCTATTAACTTTTTTCTTTAAGTGACTTAGAATAATATTTAAAAATTGTCCAAAATTTTGGGCCTTTGTCCTCCATTTATTTCTGGCTTCGTCCAGAAATCCTGAGCAAAGAAATTGAAAGTTATAGTGTAAGGTCATAAAATTAGGGTACACAGAAGACAGGAGATAAAGTAGAGCAGGATGTACCAAGGGAGGGTGTTGAAGGGTGTGGTCAAAGGCACTTTGGATAGGTTCATGGTATAAGATCTATAAGTGATTGAGGACACACTGAAAAGGAAATTGGTTGGTTGGGTGAGTAATATGGGCTGTGGGTTTGGCAGAAGAGGTGAGGTTGGCCTGTGCAAGGTAAGATAAAAGTACATTGTACTAGCTTTGACATGGGTTCTGAGCTGTAGACATGTATTATAAAGAATGCAGCAGGTATGATAATGCTGTGGGAGACAGAGCTGCTGTAAAATCTGGGGACTGACAATTTAGCTCAGATAGTTAATGCTATGAGCTCTAATGAGATTCATAATTAATACTATGAGCAGCTAATGAGCTTCTCACTATAGTCATGAGTTTGATTCACTCAGCTTCTTCTTCCAAACTGTATGACTCTGAGTAAGTCACTTAAACAGATACTGTTCTCAGATCACCCCTGAGAAAGGCCACTTGTGTTCAGTGGGCTAGCTGGTCAACAAATAAAAAATAAATTAAAAATAAAAATGAATGTTGCTCTTGTTACACAGTATGTTGCTGAAAATAGGCTGTGAAACATCATTTCACCTACTGTTGACAAGTAAATTAATTAAATCCATATCAGAACTAATTACTTGGTGAGATAATGATGGAAGCAGCTAGTGAGAGTCTATCAAGAGAGGAAATCTGTGCAGGAAAGTTGGAAGGTCGGTAAACATTTAAATGGCTGGGACATGCTAGAACAAGTTCCAAACCACAGAAACTGAATGGCCTAAAAAATGGACTTACATATGCCAAGTCTGCGATGGCCATTTCCCGGAATACTCTCATTTCTCTGAGGTATGGCACTCTCAGAGTTAGTATATATAAATTTGGAGTGTAGGGGCAGCCTCCTCACATCAGAAATGCAGGGGACTTGCCCTACCTTGAAAAAAATAATAATTTTAAAGGAGAGGAGAGATGTTTGAGATTCACTCTTCTCCTGGACTTTCAATCTTTTTTTCATTCTGTCAGCACTCAGCATTACGAGTACCGGCATTGCGATAGGCAGACTTGAAGGTCAGTTCTCTTCACAAAGATTTCATAAATAGTCTGTGGAAACATGAAGAAATTTAGTACACCTATGGTAGGGGCAGAAAAGGCAATGGTCCTGAGTAGTATCCTGCCTTTACCAAGAACACTTAGATACCAAATGAGAATAACTGGCTTTAACAATTGGCTGTGTAGTTAGTGTCATCCTAAGGGGAGCCAATACGTCTCTGCTTTGGATGAGATAGTAGATAACAATTCCTGTTTCACTAGAGATGGCTTACACCTCTTATACCCTGCTTCTGCATACTGGTCAAATGTGTGGATGCTCCTACAGTGCCTTCTTTAGACAGATTCTCCCTACTGCACATTCCCAAATAGCAAATAAAAAACCCACATTCAGAGACTACCATGGTGGCACTACTCCATGCTAGGAGTCTAAACAGGAAGTTGCCTGAAGTTGAAGTCCTCCTGCAACTCAAACAATTCATATTTATTTAGTTACTGAGACATGGTTAGTGCCTTCTGTCCCTTGGAGATCTATCTCTGTTTGTCAGAAACAAACTCACCTCACATCAAATTATCCACAATGCTAACGTGGAGTTCCTGGAAATCCAAATCGCCATTAACTAGTCCAATTAGTACTTTATTACTAGGTGTAGATCCCAATCAATGTTCCCCAAAGATCAAGGAAATTACCTTAATTCCACTGAGGAGTTAAACATCAAACCAAAAACCTTCTTGCTAAGTGACTTCAATTATCCAAGTATTCACACCTCTAAAGTTGGATGTGATAAGTGTTTGTTAGACTTTGTTTATATCAGTGGACTGAAGCAAATGGTAAAACTACCCACTAGAGGTTCTAACATCCTTGATCTTTGCCCTGTCCTTACCAGCCTAGCCTATGCCTGTACCCCACCACACATCTCCTCATATCTGGTTAAGTCTGACAACCAATCAGTTACCTTTTCTGCAAAGCTTAATTATACCATCCACCATCAAATAGAATGTGTTTTAGGGACTTCTCCAGGGCAAACCAACTTCAGCTTGTAAAAGACTGATGTAAAATTCCCAACAATCCTGACAAGTGGGCCCAGCTGAGAGGGCTGCCACATTCATCTCCACTTTTTATCAGCATTTAAACAGATGAATAGAAAAATCTGTATCTGCCTACTTTAGATATAATGGTAAATACAAGAACAAACATCTAGAGTGGAACACCTGCATTAAGAAACTGTATAACAAAAGACAAAAAATAATGAAATGTTGTAAGAAATGCCTATCCAAATGAAACTTGCAATCAAAGAACCTAGGAGCAAAATTAGACAATGTAAAGCACAGTATGAACTTAAAGTCACTACAGATACCAAACACAGCTACAAATCATTAATTAGTTATGTAGGGTAATTCATGAATAATGATGGCCACTCAGTTCATCCATAATACCATCCCACATTCCAATCCAAAGAATATAGATATATTTTAGCAAGACAAATTTAGTGCTCACTTTATCCCACCTATCCACATTGTTACCTGCACTATTTCTGAAAATCTACTTTCTGAAGTCACCGTAGAATAAGTCTTAGAATCCCTGTCAAAGATTAAAAATATTATGCCCATGGGGGCTGAACAGTATAACATGCTTTGTTGTCATCAGAGCCAACTATAGGCTGTCTGATCTTCTGCTTAAACTGGTCAACCTTACCATGCCTACAGGGTTTGTCCCTGATGCCTGGAGAACAGCCACTCAGCCACTGTTAATTCTCTACAGTGGGCGGCCCCTGTACAGACCCAAGTAATTATAGATCCATCATCCTCATCAGCCTTATATGTAATACCATGGAGCTGTATCACAGCAGAACTCATTCATGTAGACATAGGCAATGTAATCAATCTATACCCACTCAATCTGGTTTTGTGAAGGGCTGGTCTTGTCTCCTGAATCCAGTAAATTTCTTTGAAATGGTTACAGAGTCTGTGGATAGTGATTACTTTATGGTGACCTGTCAAAGGCTATTGACACTATCCCCATGCTGGTATTATCAAAAAGTTAGATAAGCTTAATGTAAACCCCTATGTCTGCAAACTGCCTATCAAACAGAATACATGTAGAGAAAGTTGCAGGTACCCTGTCTGAATGTAAAATTGTAACTAGTTGGTTACTCCCAGGATCAATACCAGGCCCTCTCTGATGTTTATTTTACAGACATCAATGCCAGTATCCCTGGCTATATTAATTTATACCAGTTTTGTTGATGACACCAAGCTGGTACTGTATACTTCAAACAGTTACAATCATAAGAGACCTTGGTACATACGTTTTGATAGCCTAATACTAATCTATGACCCTGTGAACCTAAGTCCCCTTGTGGGACATCTTAAGTCTAGTCAATTACCCCATGTGAGAATCAAACCCTACATCTTGTGTTTGTGAGGTAAACACCATAACCATTATGCCACCTCTCAACATGTTTCCACTATTATTAAGAAATCCTTTTATTTGGTGCAGTTAATTTCTAAAGGAATATCTTTAACATCAAAAAAGTCATCTTACTACTGTACTCTTCTTTTATCAGACCCACAGTTAATTTCTAAAGGAATATCTTTAACATCCAAAAAGTCATCTTACTACTGTACTCTTCTTTTATCAGACCCATCATTTACTATAATATTGCCTTTGGTATGTACCAATCCAAGTATATCACTCAATAAGAAAGGCTCCAACAAATTTTAACCAGAAAAAAATAAATACATAAAATCCTTTAACTATCTTGATAGATTAACCCAACATACCTTATACTCAGTAACCTAACTGGTTGGTACTATATAACATGTGACCTGTGTCTCGCTTTTCAAGCCATGAAAGCCCCAATCCTATTTGACCTCTTGTTTCTTCACAAAACCAGTGACCGTACAACAGCCCTGACCTAAAAGGGACCTTAATTTAAAGGGACTTTAGGAACCTAAGTTTATACTGACAAATAAAACTACTCGCTGGATGGATAAGTTCATAGACCAACACATTCCAAGCCAATGGAATAGGTTATCAAACAGGTCAAGTAAAGCAGTCCTTTGTCTGCCCTTAAGGCTAGTCTTGATGACTGGATACATATAAATATATTTACACCACCGTTATCATGTATAGCCCTACTTGATTTGTGAGATGGGCACTATTCTCTACTTATACAGGGTAGCAAGAGCATTTAAGTGTCTACTTAAAAGTATATATGGAGAGGCCTCCCATGGTCCCTGTGATTGCTTACCTAGTATAGTTTCTATATTCCTTTGTCCTAAGACACCCCCATGTGTCAGTTGCCTCATAAAAGAATGAACAGAAGAATTAAAGATTTTTCTCAAAGTATGCTATTTGCAATATGCTATAAAACTGAAGTGTTTTACATGACTCAGGGTTGGGTCAGCACATGAGGATATAGCTCTCAGCTTTTTAGAGCAAGAATTCTGGACAAAGCCAAAAATAATGGAAGGACAAAGGCCCACAATTGGGGCAAATTTTAAATATCACTCTAATTCACTTAGATGTTTAAATGAATAGCAGGTTTGTATCCACATGCATTTTGTAAAGAAAACAAAGTATGACATTCTAATGCCTGCCATTATTGGCTGACTGTAATCCTCAATGATTGGCCAGAAAGCCAAAAATCATATGCAGGGCATGGCACAAATAGGAAACAGATGGATGTTCAGCAAAATCAGGAAAACTTGAGAGGTATCCATGAGAAGAGGATGGTCCCACTTAGGCAATAAGAAGAAGAACTGGTACTTATACAGAGGATCCAGGTACTCACTACATTCTTAACAGGGAAAGCTTTGGCCATAGGGAAGGAAAGAGAGACAGTAGATCTAGATGGGGATTTATATTTCTTGAAAATAAGTAAAATCAGTTGCTGATAGTCAGGAAGAAAATGTGTGTTGAAAATAACATGCTGAAGGCATGAGGCTTGCAAAGCAGCTGGTTAAAGCTTGGATAGAAAGTATAGCCAGTCACAAAATTATAGTACTAATAGGTTGAAGTAACTAACTCACATGAATGTAGGTGGTTAATGGTCAAGAATGAGAAAGGTAACCACAGGTATTCCAGTGGATATGAAAGAGATAGTGCTCGCGTTATACAAAATGAATAAAAGTAAATACAATAGCAATGGTTTGTGGGTAATAAACAAATTGTATGGAAAAATACCACAGAGACTTCTAGACTGGGTAGAGAAGCAACATGGTCTCTGTAAATTTTGTCGGCCTACCCACCATCAGGAGTAGATATATTTAGGAACGTCAGTCTAGTGAAATGATGGGTAGGATTCCATAAAGATAAGCAGGCTAGGATTAATCTGTCATTGTTCAGTAAACACCTACCATCAAAAGCTGTGGAGCTTTTCTCCCCAGGCCTCACTGAAAAAGGGCATTAGACCAGTCACACTATCCTTGTCAACAAATATCATAGTAAATTTAAATAATAAAAAAAGCTGAAAGCAAGTAGAAACAATATGAAATATTGCAGGAATTCCATTATGCATCTCCACAGTACATAATCAGTACGTATTTTATTGTTAAAAGTTTTTTAATAATTTAGTTTTAGTTATTTAGTTAATTAGGTTGTTTAGCAGTTGGATTCCATATATATTGCATGTGATGAGGAGAACACTTCAGACCAACAGCAAACACCAAAGCAATACTAATCTCATGAATATGGAATATATCCTAACCATGCCTCTCAACTGTCCAGATTTTCGCAGAATGTCCAGATTTTTGCCTCAAATGTTTGGTTTGTTCTTCATAAAAGTGTGGTTTTCTGTCAGATAATTAACAAATCAGTGAGAAAATGACAGACTTTTAAGTTTCAGGCTGGGTACCCTTCAAAAAATTTATGCTAATGCAAAACCTGTTATTCTATCAACTTTCTAAGTATGTATGAGCAATATTATAAAAATGACCCTATTTGTGGACCTTTTTCCCACATTATTTATGGCTTTGTCCAGATTTCTTGCTCTGCAAAGTTGAGAGGTATGACCCTAACTTAGAAATGGGGCCCATACCTCTATGACATTTAAAAGAAAAAAAACAAGCATTTGAAGAATCTAAACAAGAAAGAATTCTTTGGATGGAGTCCAATGTCTACACTGCAAAATCATATATATATATATATATATATATATATATATATATATATATATATATATATAGTAAAGCAGCAAGAAGTAATGTAAGAAATATCTATTTATTTATTTGGTATATATATATATATATATATGTGTATGTATATATTATTGTCATTTATTATTTATATAATTTATTTGTATAGTCATTTACATTTGTTTACCAGGGGAGAGCACTGACCAATGAAGGAACATTCTGGGATACATTCAATAGGAACTAACCATAACACATTCTAAATCATACAAAATAAATTAAGTAACATCATTGATAAAATATTGCACAGTGGGCAGTATTCACATTAGGTGAATTTACAAACAAAACCATTGGAGGTAAATATGTAAATAACAATGTACATATTTACATAAGGTATTAATATGCAGATGACAGAGCATAGTGGCTATAATGGAAAGTACGTTGCAAATTTAGTAAGTGTAGAAATAATAGATGCCAATAAATATAGACAGGTGCTATTATAAATAGTTTGTCTGTACAGGCATGTAATTGCCTGCCCACAATACTTAACGCACAAGCCCTGTGATCCACTGAAGAAAAGAAAGACTGATTGTCCTTAAAAAGCTTGTCGTTCTTCGTGTAATTTGACTTCTCTGGTTATCTCTGTCATACATAAACCACCATCTAGAATAAAAGTACCTTGAGTATCATTTAATCATGTTTCAGCTACAGTATACATACTCAATCATTTCTGATAGCGAATACTGCATTCAGCACTTCTTTCTAGCTGTCCTATGCACTTCTGCATGCAGATGATGTTGGTTGTAAGAAGCACCATTGCTTCTAAAGCAACATCTGCAGGGGTGTTTCTTTGTGCTACTTTTATCCCCTGAACTCCTGGTCATCCTTGGAAAATGTTGTCACCACATAATGAAAGCCCCACTGCTGTTTATATACTGCATTCTGCACTGGGAGTAGAACTTTAGGCATTTTGAGAGTCCAACTCTAGCCTGAACGAAGTATTTTAGATTCTCTCCATCACAGGTTCATAGGCTCATACTAAACTTCTGTACAAAGGAGACCATCAAGGAACTCAGCCATAGTTCCCAGTATTGTTGGGAAACTAGCAGTGTCCCCCATTAAGTAAACTTTCTCCACACATTCCCGGTGAGAATTTGCAATCAACCCTGCAGTCATCCAGACTGGTTTCAAAGGTTGGCAAGGAAGTACTTTGCTTGATAGGTAAGGGTAGTCTATTCCAGAAATGAGAATATTTTCTGTGTATTTACATGCGGTGGTAAAATAGTCCATAAGGCTGGAGAGCAACTCCAGTTAGTAAATTCATACTTAAAGTCAAAACAAAGTCCCAGCGTCAGACAGTTACTTTGAAGATATGGTCAGTTGGCATGTTCCTATGTCCATAAACAGCAAAATGACCATAATGTAACAATACACCTTTCATCTACTGTCCTGTGCCTTCTGCTCTCTGTCACCAAGAAGTGCATTCCATAGTCTGAGTGTCTTTGTGGATCCCCAAAAAGCGCAAATAAAAAGAAGAATAAAAATCACATTACTTTTATTAAAATCCTCCAGTTAGCACTTTCGTCTCTGTAACAATAATTAGAGACTTCTTCAGACCGAGGTAACAATTGAATACACACTACTTTTAAACTCAATTAAAATGACATGACTTAATAACACATGACAAAACATCTTTCTAATGCTTTAACCCTTTCCTCTTTAAATACATTACAAAATCCTCTGGATTGTTTATGCCAGGTGGAAAGCAGGCATTTAACCTAACCTGCCATGAATAGTCAGGCCATTCCAGCTCATCTTCAGGGTTAAATTAACTTTCAACATTTTCTAAAACTTCTAGCACAATAAATTTGAAGTCTACCTTACACTTACTATTTTTACAGTGTTTTCCCAGAGCATTTGTTTCATCCCCTGTCTGAACAGCATATTTATGTTCATATATTCTTCTGTTCAATTCACAGGTAGTTTGATCCACATAGAATGCCTTGCAGGCTTCACAAAATAAATAAATAAATAAACCACATTTTTCAATTTACAAGAAAAAATACTCATAATACTGATTTTATTTTTTCCTAACATTAAATCTGCTGTATCTGTATACAGATAATTGCACATGTTGCAATTATAGCATTTTACCATTCCTCTTTTTTCTAATTTCTTTCTTGGTTTATTGAGTTTTGACTGGAAATTTTTTTTAAAACTCTTGGTCTTCTTTTGAGTGAACAATGGTTTATTCCCTATTGTTCTAGTAATTTCTGTGTTCCCCTCAAAAAGAGCCACATTTCATATAATAATATATTTAATAGCCCCTAAATCAAGACTGTTACTTACAGGCATCCTAATACTATTTTGCCTACTGATGTAATTATTTTTTATACCAAATTCTTTGTTGTCCTCTGAGTCTTCACTTCTAGCAAGGAAGTGTTGACAAAATCTTTGTGATAAACCCTAGTGATTATCTTTTTTGCAAAACTGATCAGCTTTTTCTCCAACATCTTCCTTTTCAGTCAAATTACTGATTCTCACTAGTTGTCCTCGTATAATGTTCTCCTTAGTTTGTTTAGGGTGCATACTGGTATAATGTAGATGTGCATTATTCTGTGCTTCCTTTTTGGGCATCCTTGTAACTAATTTACCCTCTTCTTTATAAAGTGTCTCATCCAAAAAAGTTAATTTTGCCCAGGTTATAAGAACTTGTAAACTTTAAGTAAGAGCAAGCATTGTTTACATAACTAACAACACTTTCTAACAACTCTCTGGTTTCCCAACCATGCATAAATATATTAGCATAGCTAGGGGCCATTGCTGACCCCATAGCCACTACATTGACAGTAAAATTGGTCATTAAAAGAAAAAAGTTATAACTCCAAATTAAGTCTATTATCTCCATTAATAAGCTCACAGTATTAGTGGAAAATAATCTAGACCTTTACAATTCCAATCCGACCATTTCCATACCTTCATTGTTAGGTATCACTGTATAAAGTCATTTTATGTCTAATGTCACTAAAAAGTCTACTTCCAGCACATTAACACTTTCTAGCTTTTTAATGAAATCAAAGGTATCATTGAGTCTATCCTATTATTAATAACAACTTTTTGTAGATGCTTGTCAACATAAATTGACAAACTCTCTGTTTTATTATTGACACTAGACACACTTAAGGGTGGATTGTTCACATCCTTATGGATCTTTGGTTTGTTTTTCACCAAATGACAAATTATAATATTTGAATGCAGATTTACAGTCCAAAAGATTAATTATTTGCAGTTCACAGATGTTCAAGAACATTTCTAGCTCTTTCTTCAATGGGGGTGTTATAAGCACTGGGTTTAAAAAATTCTGATGTCTTAACCCTTTGATTTTTAAACATTATATTGAAGTTTAAATGTCTTACATAGTCTCTAAATGTATTAATTGCTTCTATTTTGTTTGCTCGCTGGGCCAGTGCAAAATTCCAACCCTTACTCGGTAACAAACATTCTTCTTTTGTCAAAATGTAATCTGACAAATGAACTATTTTAAAATAAACAGTACCTAGATTTACCGGCCCTGTCCTCCTTCTTTTCCAGTTCTTTCTCACTTGGCCTTTCTTCACAAACCTGTTTTTTTGAAAATCCATTCTTTGATGAAGTAGTGGTCGTTACTTATGCCCAAGTTCTGCTGCCGTTCTCTATCCTTTGATAAACATTAATGGGTTGTGCAGTTGCAGGTCTGTGCACTTCAGTATGTCTTTGTACATTTGTTTGACGCGTTTGACCAAACGTATTGTCATTAATTATGTTGTATTGTTGGAGTGTCCACTGTTGTCTTTTACACTTGTAAATGGCACAGGCTGCCCTCTTGTTTTTTTAAATAAACGCTTGCATCTCCTTACAGCATTTATTTCACAATTCTCTGCATTTCCTGATGTAACGTCAGATGCTGCTGCTCCCTGCAACTGTAAGCCATAGGCTGATGCCACTATGCCCTCATATTCGAGGTGGTTCCGTTCAAATTTTTTGACTTTCCTTTTGTGTAGTGTGTCATTTAATTTGATCAGCCATTCTTGTGTTAAGCATACCTTGGTTTCAAAATTGTCAACAGAAGTTGTTTCTTTTAGAGCATTAAAGTCAACACAAATTTTTTCATGAAGTTCTTTTATGGCACAATTGTTAAAAGTCAATAATAGCTCCATGTATTGAAAACCTGCCTTCTGATTCATTTCTAACCATCTGGCAGGTCATTCCCTATTGGTAACTTTGTGACTAAGGTGTCTGAGTAGTTTACTTTAATAGTAATTAGTACCTGTTGATCTTTATTCCCAAATGGATCTATCAGTGGTGCTAAACAGCCAAGTAGTACTTCTTCTGAAGAAGTCTCTGTTGTTACAGAGACGAAAGCGCTAACTGGAGGATTTTAATAAAAGTAGTGTGATTTTTATTTGGCTTTTTATTTGAGATTATTGTTTGTTGAGTCCATTTTGCTGTTTGGGAGTGGTATCCACAAAAAGGTTGGAGTGATAACTTTGGTAGCAATATTATCCTACATGGAAGCAAAAGAAAGGTGAGTGAATTAATAAAAGAAAAAGTAAAAAGAGCACCATTTTAAGTAGATTACAAACTGACGTTTGTACTTCTTCCTTTTATAACTAGTCTTTCCACATAGCATCAACCATAATAACATACCCTTATTCTTTAGAGTGTGAGGTCTTAATGTTCTCATGACTTCTATCTTAGCACCATGAAACTCTCATTAAATATGTTGTTTAACACTTTTAATACATTTCCAGCCCAGTGACATGGGTTGATTACAGTAATAATCCAAATCAAGGTACATTTTATGGTAAAATGCACACATTCCTAACATGATTTGTTCATGATGGTGCAGTTCAGGTGACCAAACCCATAAACCAGCCAAGATAATATTCCAGCACAGCCCTAATATGGAGCACTGCCATAATGGAAGGGCATTTTAATTAGTGACTGAAACTCTCCCCGAAATAAAAATTATATTCTCTACTGGGTTCACTAGACAATCCCAAAATACTGAAATGTCGAATTTCAGTATTTCGAGACTGAATAGTGGAAAGTGCAGTTACGTGAAACTGCACTATGTCAAATGCAGAAAAGTTGAATCTGTTTTGTGGTGTTGCATTCGTGCGGTGCGGTGCAGTTTGTGGATTTATCTGGGTTTCAGGTAAGTGGTGTTTATGTAGGGTCTATATCAGTCCGTCGAAACGGCTGATGATCAAACATCAGATGTTCGAACTGTGAAGTTCGAACACTGATTATCGTGAAGCCACGGAACACCAAATTCTTTCTCAGGGAAAGAATTTGGTGGGCCGTTTCTGTGACTTCGCGATTATCAGGACTGTGGTGGGAAGTTACAGGTTGGGTTCAGGTAAGTGTGCCATTGTGTGTACATTAGGGTTAGGGCACGGGTTAGGTGAGTTAGGGTTAGGGTGCGGATGAGGTGGGTGTGCGATAGTGACAGACTTTATAGTTAGGGCAGGATAGGTGAGTTAGGGTTAGGGCGCGGGTCAGGTGAGTGCATGATAGTGAAGGACCTTAGGGTTAGGGTTTGGGTTAAAGTAAGTGGATAGATAGTAGTGTATGTACAGTTTAGTGTAGGGTTACATGTAGGATTTTAAGTGTTTGTGTGTGGAATGATGTTTTTTTGGTGTGCTTGTGTTGTGTGTGTGTTTCTTGGAACAGCGCTTTTTTTTCCTGGGAAAACAAAACTGCTGTTCTAAGACTTAGATGTTTTTGTATTTCGTGGTTAGAAGTTCGAACATATGGTGTTCGAACTTCAACCGTTTCAGTGAAATGATATAGACCCGTTTATGTAAGTGTATTGGGTAGGGTTTTTAGTGTGTCTAGTGGTGGTTTTTGTGTGTTTGTGTGTTAAGTGTGACCTAGGAGTTAGTACATATAAGTGTGGGGGTGGGGGGTGAAGAGCGGCTTGCCCTCCTGCTTATAGGTAGGGTAGGTGTGTTTGCGTGTGTTGTTTTGTTTGTTGTAGTGTAGTTATATGTGTGTGTATGCGTGTGTGCGTGTGTGTGTGTGTGTGTGTGTGTGTGTGTGTGTGTGTGTGTGTGTGTGTGTGTGTGTGTGTGTGTGTGTGTGTGTGTGCACGTACGTGCATGCACGTGTATGGTCACGATTGCGCTTTTCCCGGTTTTGCATTTTTGGGTATGTGGGTTTTCTACTATTCAGTCTCAAAATACTGAATTTCAACATTTCAGTTTTACGAGATTGTCTAGTGAATCCTCTCTACTTCGGTGGGTTCCCGGGAGCCCTAGGGTTCCTCGGAAACTTCTGAGGGAGTTACTTGAATCAAGGACAACACAGAAAAGATGCTCTGCCAGATGTTTTTCTACTTAATATTTTTACTTAAAAAGATAAAATATAATACAGAAACAGCCATCAGGGCTCCCTTTGAAGACAGATGCAACTACTGCACTATATGATGGAGGTAACTGGCTCTGCACTGACATCTGAGAGGTCAATGCACTTACCCAAGCAATTCTTAGTGAAGGAATGTGGTCAGTAGCTGAGTATATATTATATATCTAAACCATGCCTCTTTCAGCCGTACTGCACAAGCTTTGATCCTGACTCTTGGGCATACCTCTAAACTTTGCTCAAGAATTCTGTTCAAAGCCAAAAATAATGGGGAGAAGGCAGAAAATTGGGGACAATATATTAATTATTATTCTATTACCTTTTAAATGAATTATATTAACAGGTTTTTCATCAACATGCATTTCTGAACAATAATGAATATGGAACTCTGGCATTACTTACTGACTGTAATCCTCAGTGATATACCAGAAAATGAAACACTTATTGGAGACAAGGGAAAAACATCAGACAAACTCAGAAATGAAAATGTCCTGAAAAATTATAGAAAGTCGAGAAGTATGCTCTTAGGCTGTCATGACATAATGACATAGCCCCTTCAAATGAAAACATGCCTTATTTAAAAAGAAATGCTACAAATACAAACGGGAAGGAATGGTTGCAAATACTTTATTTAATATCACAGATAATATAAACTAGAAAATGTATACAATCAGTTGCAAATATGTTTCGCTACAGCTTCCTCAGGTATCTCCACCTAAAAAACATAAGGAAGTTGTAGCAAAAATACATTTCTATCTATTTGTGTGCATTTGCCATTTTATATTATATGTGATTATATTTGTATATCATTCATTCTACATGGTGCTTGGAGCAGCTGTTTGGATTTTATTAGATTATTGCATTATATATTGAAAACAGACTATATTCAAAATTCCCTTCTGCTATTTTATGATTTCTCTTTAGCTGTATGAATCGGCAGGGCTTAGACAGTGAACCAAAGATGGAAGAGACATCAGACCAAGGCAGCGGGAAAAGTCTGGGGAAAGTATAGTTGAAGAGTGGTGTTGAATTTATTGTCATTATGTGTGTGTGTGTGTGTGTGTGTGTGTGTGTGTGTGTGTGTGTGTGTGTGTGTGTGTGTGTGTGTGTGTGTGTGTGTGTGTGTGTGTGTGTGTGTGTGTGTGTGTCTGTGTGTGTGTGTGTGTGTCTGTGTGTGTGTGTGTGTGTGTGTGTGTGTGTGTGTGTGTGTGTGTGTGTGTGTGTGTGTACGTGTGTGTGTGTGTGTGTGTGTGTGTGTGTGTGTGTGTGTGTGTGTGTGTGTGTGTGTGTGTGTGAGATAGAGAGAGAGAGAGAGAGATAAGCGAGTATGTGTGAAAATCTAATATTTACTTTGAGGAGCTCATGGTGATAGAATTTACTATTACCTTACTCTGCTGCTTCATAATAAGAGTCACAGTAGCAGCAGTGACTCCAGTCCAAATGGAATCTAAAGACATTGACCAGCCTAGCATTACTGATCAAAATCCCAGCGAGTATCCTGCTACATGAGTTTGGCAGTCTATTTGTACATCTGAGCGAAGAGTCCAGAAGAGAGACTGAAAAGTCCAAACTTGTAAGATCCAGCAGTGGACATGCTTGTTTAACTTAGGGAAAAACAGTGCTATACTATTTATTGGGGGGAGGGGGGTTGCATACCTTTCATCTTCTTATTGCAAGAAATGTGGACAAAGCCTAAAATAATGAAGGGCAAAGCCTAAAAATAGGGACAAATTTTAAATATTGTTGTCATAAACTCAGAAAGTTGCTAGAATAACAGGATTTGAGTTAGCATGCATTTTCTGAAGGATATGTAGTCTGAAACTCAAATGTATGTCATTATTTAGTAACATCAATACTCTGTGATTTACCAGAGAACCACACATTTCATGAGGGACATACTAAAAATATGAAGCAAAAATCTGGAATTTCTGCAAAAATCTGTATAGTTGAAGGTATAGGGGTTGATTTATGCTAGACAGATGCTTCAAAATCTTGCATCAGCACCAGGAAATGTTACAATGTTATGACCCTCATAATCTTTATTGCTTGAAGTTTTTAGATTCTTAACTTTGGAAATCCAACCTGCAAGATGGCTCCCTTACAAAGTGAGAGGGCAGTTACAAACAAGACATTAAGTAAATAGGTTTTTCTTATTGTTTAATTGATGAGTAGAATGTAAGAATTAATGTTGCGAAGGGCTATATGTAAAAGCAGCAATTTCCTTGCTATTCACTAAACTTCACATGCAATGGACATGGTGATCAGTATTAGTGGATCAATGGATAGCACGCTCATCTTTGGTGTTGGAATATCAAAAGGCTGTGGTTCTTTCCCACCCTAGCTGATTTGGTAAAATCTTCCATTACTGTCACTACAGTATTGCAAGGAGATACTGTACTCTAAGTTTGCTGTCCTTTGGATGAGATGATAAACTAAGGTCGTATCTGCCTGACACGGTGGTAGCCCAAGTGAATGTAAACAGTGCCAAGACACTTAAAAACAGTAAATGATGGTGACTTCATTTATTAACCAAGAAATATAACTGACATGAAGTATACAATTATAACTTTATGACTAATGAATAATAACAACTGATTTTAACTGATTATGGCTATGACTCTTATGAATTATATGATTATAATTAATGCTAAAAGCAAACAGAAATAAAATGCAGTAAAATTATAATGCAAAGTACTGGTTATGACATGCATCACGTAATGGGAAGATGTCCACATGGTAGAGGTTAGACATGTTTAAATGCAGTGAATGACAGTATTTTTAGTTTAACTGGCAGACCTTTCACACAAGAGTCTTGCTTTCCGAGGATAGGTCCATGAATTTCTGAAGGGATTGCTGCTCGATTATATCACTTTGTATAAAAGTAGAGGAAGATTACAGTGGACTTGAGGTCATTGTCTTTAAAAGATTAAGGATACTGGTCCATTTATCTGTTGCATGAAAGTCAGCTCCACCAGAAAAAGCTGAATCACGTGTTTTTTTTAGCATATTTTGAGCTATGCATTACTAATATCTTTGTTTGCCACTATTATTTTGTGAAGAGGCTGCCACACTGGCATTACACTGTTTTAAACTCAAGACAGTCTGTACTTAGAAAGACTGATATTTAAAATCTAATATAATACAGTAATTATAAAGTTTTTATTAACTATTTCTAAATAGACATATTTAAAATCAATTATGTAAGAGAAAGATGAGTTTTCTGCAGTAGTTTAATTTCTTAATGACATGACAGTGTGTTTACATTTATGTGCCACTTTGTCATTGTCATTTATTAAACTTGAATTTCTAAGTACTATTCTACAACCCTACTGGAAGGGGAGTATCAATATGTAAGTTTTTGTTTTGGTATCCAGCTGTTTTGGCCAAATATTCTTATTTTTCAGCAGCATTTATGCCTGTTTTAGATAGCTGCTGGTGTTGAGGTATAATCCAATCCTTCAGGCAACAGATATTTGTGAACATCTTTACAGTGTGACTGCATAGCTCTTAACTGCCCCTGCCTTTGCCTCATATTTTTGTTCTTGTCCTCATAAAATGTTTGGTTTGCTAGAGATTTGTGTTCCTATCATTCAATGCATATCACAAAATTATTCATCTATCCATATCAATGATTTTGTGTTATATTTCTGGTCTGTTCTTGTACATGTAGTGGTTTCCAAAATCTGGCAAATCACTGAGGTTTGCAGTCACTTCACTAATAACAGATATTTGGTTACAAATTTCATATACTTCATAAAATGCATGCTATTGCAAAACATGTAATTCTAGAAGTATTCTAAATAAATAAGAAAAATATTTAAAATCTGTCCCTCATTTTAATTTTTTTTAATTTTTTGTTTCATTATTGATTCTTTTACTAAAGAGTTTGCTGGGGGTCAGCTGTTATTTTTATACTGTGTGTCTAAGTACAGCTTTACTTCTATCAACTAACATATGCCTACCTATTTCCTATCTCTTCAAACTAGTAGTATCTCTTTAATTTAACCAATTCCTCTTTTAAAAATCAAATGTTATATTGTAAAGCTGCTCATCGGTATACAATCAATATGTAAACAATTTGATTTTCTCATTCTGTTTGTTACATGTGGAGCTTTTCTTCCCGGGCCTCACTGTTTAAATGTTTAAAAGTTATATTGTATACTGTTTGTTACATGTGGAGCTTTTCTCCCCAGGCCTCCGCTGAAAAAGGACGTGTTCAGTCAGACTTTCTCGGTAAACAAATGTAAAATAAAATAAATAAATATTAATTGATTATCTGAAATGCATGCAGACAATACAGTATGTGTAATCGCTTAGTGCTGACTGCTATTGTTTGATCATTATTCTTGATTTGCAGAACTAATGCCATTTGTGAGAAGCAAATTGAAATACCGTGTAACTATTGTTTGTGTGAAAAAGAGTAAATAAATGGCATTGGGTGGTCATTATTTTTCATCACAATCAGCCATATGAGGTGTGCACATTCAAAAAAATGGATATAAATGTTAAGTGGGGTTGAAGGGTTGTCTGTGGATGAAAGCATCTCACCAGCCTATAGTGTGCTCTAGATTTGCAGGACTAATGTGCAATTTGAGTAAAGTGAAGTTGAAATACGTTACTGTGATTATACCATTGTGTGTGTGTGTGTGTGTGTGTGTGTGTGTGTGTGTGTGTGTGTGTGTGTGTGTGTGTGTGTGTGTGTGTGTGAATCAAATCACAATTAGATGTCTGATTTGTATTTAGTTAACAAAGTGACTATAACTACTAGAGGGATCCATCTATAGATTAAAGTACATTTTAATGGTGCCATACGCTCAGCATTAATCTGTATTTGCAGGACAAATGTGTATTTCTGTAAAATACTTTGTTATACTTTTCTGTGGCTATCTTACATGACTAGTATGTATTTTGTAAAGCAATTTGGAATACTTTATAGTGGTCATTTCTATAACAATCTAAAATGTGAGGCATGCACAGTCAAAGTTGTTGTAATTGATAGGTAGGGATAGTTGATTATGATGACAGTAGTTTGTGGTCCTTTATGGTCCTTTATGGTTGAAATGTTCCAGAACGGGTAATGTTATAATTATCGGTTAGTAAATTTTGTTTTTCTTCTTGCTGGAAAAGTAGGTTTTCGTTCACAGTTTTACTTTACATATTAGTAATACAAGTATGAACTACCTGGACACTTTGATTACAAGTACTTCCAATGGTTTTAAATCACAGATTTATTGAAAACCTACTTTTAATAATTGTTATTTACACCCTATGAGTTCTCTCCCTTTCTTTCAAAAACAGAACTTAGTGAAAGGACAGTGTGTTAAAGCAGCTGGAATGACTTCCAAGTTGGAAGATGTAGTTGTTGAATTAGAAAATATTTTTGATATGTTTATAGGTAGAAGCTACCCTGAAAATTTAATAAGGGACATTATTAATGAGATTAAGAATTGATGGGATACAAAATATAAACCCCTTTTAGGAGCTGACAAGAAGATGGAAGAGACCATGTCCATAAGGCATTTTGAGCATATCATGGTGGTTCATTTTAATACTAGCACAAGAGAACTAAGAAATATTATAGTTAAGCACTGCAATGTTTTTAGAGCTAACCCTACAATTTTTAAACTACTAGGAATAGAGCCACATTTTATTTACAAAACGACTAGTAATTTTAAAAATATGTTTGAATCCCCCCTTGTTAGGACCCTCAGTTGCACTAAGAGTGGCATGACTCATTGTGGACATTGTAATCAGTGTAGTTACATAATAGAAGGGGACTGTTTGTGCTACAGATTTCAGTCTACTGTCTGGTATCAATTGCACAGAGGGAAGTAAAGGGGTGGTGTATATTGCTAAATGGTGTTCTGGTTTTTATATAGGTAAAACTGAAAAGGTATCTGTCTAAAAGAATATATGAACACCTATATGACATTAAATACAGCAGTATTAAAATTCTTCTTCTTAAACACTTATTATCAAATGAACAATATAGTGCACTTGTATTTGCATTGTGGTGGAGATTGGGCAACAAACCTAGAGCTCAGAGAAATGCTTTGGCAGTTGAAACTGAATGCCAATGATCCACCTGGTTTAAATGAATGTATTTCAATGCAACCTGTGCTTAAATATTCATCAGCCAAATTATAATAGTATGTTATTGATTTATAACAATTACATATAATATATATATATATATATATATATATATATATATATATATATATATATATATATATATCGAACCATACTTTGTTTATTTTAGTGAACATGCATTTTCGACAAAATGCACTTTCTCTAAAGTCATTTTGACAAACAAAAAAAAAACATGCAGTTTGCATGTCGCCTTAGTTGTACCTCAACCTATACTGTTGATGTACAACTAACGAAAGTTTTGTTGAGATTGTAGTACAGTGGGGAATATTCCCTTTTCCCCACTGTAGTGCGATCTCGGAGTGAGAATATTAAAGTAGGGGTGGGGGGTGCAGGGGGGTTTGTCCCCTCTGCATAACACTGTTTAGTGTGTTATTTTTCTTCTTTTAGTTAGTTTTTATTTTTTTATTCTGCAAAAGTACATTTTCGATGAAATGCACTTTCATGGAAGTGCGTACGAGGAAGTACGGTTCGATGAACCATACTTTTGATTTAAAAACGTAGATTTAATTTTAGTTAAGTTGTTAGTAAGTTTAATGTTAAACAAGTATAATTGTATCTGAAACAGTTTAGTTTTAAGGTTTAAAGAAGAATATATTGCCCGTATGAAAGAGATGAGCAGTGATGGGTGGGTAGTAGTGACATGTGATACTGGTGTAAGAGGTAGTCTCTTTAGGAGAGTTTAGCATAGGTGGGATAGGGACTAGGTATGATGAAAGTGAAGAGTTGAAGAAGAGCATTAGTGAAAGGAGAGTAAGGAGACTCATTTTAAAATAAGAGGTATGAGAGAAGCAGTCAGAAGTATTGCTTAAGTGAGACTGGAGGAGGGCAGCAAAGTTTTGTGGAAATGAAAGAAGGGGAGTAGTATGTTGAAAGGATGAAAGTGTAATATTAATAGTAGTATGTTTAGAGGTGAACTGTTTGGATGAAGAGGGTGGAGCTAACAGATAAAGTAGTGTAATATGGATAGGTTTAAATCTACATGTAATGGGGGCAGGTGGAATTTGGGGCAGGGTAGGGAAGCAAAGTGAGCGCGAATGAAGTGAGGGTGAATGGAGTGGGCAAAATCTGACCAGAGAGACTGCGTTTGCCAGAACCAGTCATAAATCCTGGGTCAGTGCTAACCACCAGAATCTGAAGCATTACTAGCTGTAAGTTTATCTCTTCAAATTAACTTACATAGAGAAAGTGCAGGCAACAAGAACTACATGTGGCAGGTGGACTGAAATTCTTTTAAGATATGAGAAAATAACTGCTGTTTGGAGGGATGTCTAACTACCCTCAGTTTGTTGCTAAAAGATGTTTAGAGTAAGATTAGAGAGATACTATGTGTGAAGAAGGCTGAGGTTAAGAGTGGAAGGGGGGTGGGGAACCTGGAATAGATATCCTAGCTTAGTGTGTTCACCACTTAACAACAAATTCAGTAGAAGAGTTTATACATCACTTATTAGATATAACAAATGCAGGACAAAGGACATACTTTGTTGCTAAGGATAACTGTCCCGAGCATTTAGACTGCTGTCCGCAAGGCAGTTAAGGAAGTGATGGAATTTTTAGGATTACTACATTTTGTATGCAAAGAAGTCGGGCTAGGGCCTACATTTATTATTTATTACTTTGTTTGTTTGTTTGTTTGTTTGTTGGTTGGTTTATTGATGTTTGATGATTGGGAAAGTCCAACTGGGCCAGAAAACCCATTTTCAGTGAGGCCCTGGGAGAAAATCTCCAAAACAGTAACATACAGTAGCACGTCATATACTAGTAATGTTAAGACAAATACAGTAAATATGTCATCAAACTGGTACATAGCAAAGTGCAGACTTCATGTCATAGATTTGGTAGCAGTAAATTAGAGAACATCAAGACCTCATTTCATAGAGTTGTGTAGCAGCATTTGGTAAGCAAAGAATGCACAAATAATGTAACAAGGCTATGAAGATGAGTGACTTTAAAGGTTTAGTGGGTAATAGCTGAGGTAAAGAGAAAGAGAAATAGGAGAGAGAGATATGTTACTGGAAGATTTTGAGTTTGGTTATGTTAAATAGTTCTAAGAGAGAGGGGAAATTTCTTGTTAGTTTGTAGACTATATGCTAAAGTTTTGAGGGGTGAGCAAGGAAAAGCTTTTAGTGATGATAGAGGGGGTGGAGATGAGTGAGGAGAGGCCAGAGGACTTAGGAGTGTGGAAAATAAATATCTTGAGCAGTGGCAGGTCCTGGAATTGTAGAGATAGCTTTTAAGTGGTGGGTGTAGTAGCTTGACCCTGTAGCAAATTTAGTAATCTTGTAGAAACAACACTTGAGTTTTGGGAGAGGCATATAGATTGGTAAAAATGGGAGCACCATACAGTAGACAGGGGACCAAGTAGGTATTAGCTAGTGTTTTTTAATATTTGGGTTCATGAAATTTTTGTGTTTATAGAATGTTCCTAATTGGAAATGTTTTTAATGGCATTTAGGATGTGTTGGTCAAATATGAGTGTGTTGCCTATGGTGATGTTCAATAATTTTGCACTTGTTGCAGTTTCAATCTCTGTTTTGTTATGGGAATAGATTTTGAACTCAGATGGGTTAATTTTAGCAGATAAAACTAAAAGTTTGATTTTGTTAGGGTTAAGCAGTAATTGTACATTTGTTTAACCATGATTCTATGGAGGGAAATGTTCTCTGTGTTTTTGCAGCAGATCTGTGTGAAGGCAGGCAGTGTGTAGGTTATTAATGAGTATATTAAAGAGGAGGGGTCCTAGGATGGACCCCTGTGGGACTTCTGTTGTGTTGGGCTGGTATTGAGATAGGCAACCTTACCATTTTACGCATTGTTGCCTTTTGGATAGGTACCTGTTAAACCATTGTGTGGAGGTTGGTGAGCAGCCTATTTCAGAAAGTTGCTGATGTCATTTATTATGTGAGACCATGTCAAAGGCCTTTGACAGGTCTAGTAGTAGTAGTACAAATGTGAGTTGGTTGGAGTCCATAGCTTTGTATATTGTCTCAGTGAAAGAGATAAGAGCTGTTGTTGTGCAGTGAGCTGGCCTGAAGCCATGTTGCATGGATGTGAGGAAATTATTATGGGTGAGGTGGTTTAGTAATTGAATGTGTATACATCTTTTGAGCAATTTGGAAAGGGGGAAAAGGGGGTCTGTAGTTTGTAAGCTCATTAGATTTACCTCCTTTGTGTAGGGGAGTTATAATTGACTTTTTCCAGAGGGTAGGGACATAAGATTCCATAATGAATCAATTAATAAGAGTATTTACTGGGTAGGAAATAGTGTCTGCAGTGAGTTTTGGGTATTCTGGTGGAAGATTGTCAGTAGAATATGAGCCTGGTTTTAGTTTGAGTAGGTGTTTACGAATTAAGGTAGTGGGAGCTGGTTGCAAAGAGAGAGTGGGTATTGTTGGATATTGGTTATGGGAAGGTGAGATGTGGATTTTGTGTGGAGCTGGGGGTGAGTAGTAGAAAGTTTTAGGGTTGCTTTTATGGCTGGTCAGTTGCTGTGAAAAGTAATATTTTTTATCTGTGATCACTGACTCTTTGCTTTATTATGCAGTTCCCTGTAATTTTGCCATTTGGTGTCATTTTTGTTTTTTATCCAGTCTTTCCGAACCTTGTCTCTAGTTTGTAATATTAGTTTGGCAGCCTTGGTTAGCCAGGGTGCATGATTAGCTTTTGTTCTTTTTGTTCTAAGAGGGACTAGGTTGCTGAGGGTGTCTGGGAATACTTTATTGAAATAGCTGACAGCGTCATCAAGAGGTAGGGTTTTTAATGGAATCCAGTTAAATTATTTTAATGTTATTGAACAGGTTTTGATTGAATTTTGTTAGGTTTCTAAATGTTTTATAGGTGTGAGTTTTGGGCTTTTGGGAGGTAATTCGATAGGTATATGCAGGTAAATGGTTGCTTAATGTGTTAAGAAATTTTAAGTATTTGAGGGGGTCAGAGATAAGAATCCTGTCTAGGGCTGAACTTAGGTTGTTGCTTTGTATTTTAGTAGGGGAGGTGATTAGTTGTGTAAAGCAGTAAAGTTGGATACTATTTGTTGGTGAGTTAGATGATAGGTTTAGCCAATCGATATTTACGTCTCCCATAATTACTGTTTCATTAGAGATGTTTTTAGTAACCCATAAAAGGATGTCTTCCAGAATAGGGATATTTTGTCCTGGAAGAATATATAATGTTATAATACAGAGTTGTTTATTTTTATTTATTTTTGGTAATGCTGTGAGTATTTCAGCATTGCAAAGCATTGGTGTAGTTTTGCTGAGAGGTAAGACTGTGTAGGTATTTGGATAAATTATGCTACACCATCTGGCTTTTTGTTGATCCTATCATTTCGGAGTATGTTGTAGTTGGGTGGTAGGAATTTTGTATCTTTGATATGTGGTTTTAACCAAGTATCTGTGAGAGCAGTTATGTCTGGGGAGTGTAGCAATAGCGATGACTGCAATTATGTTATTTTATTACATAAGCTGTGTATATTTAGGGTGATTAACTTCAACTGTTTAGAGGGTGTTGTTTGAGTTGGGGTGTGATCTAGACAGGGTTCTGGGTTGGGGTGTATGTCTCCACACAGGTTTAGGTTATTGAGGTGAAAGGAATATTGGCAATGGCTAGTTAATGTTTTGTTCATCAATAAGGCCAGATAAAACTTTGGTTTAAGAGAGTTGTCAGGAATTTGAATTTTTAGAAAGTATAGTATATTTGTTACTATGAGGCTAGCTGATATGTTTGAGTAACTGTTTGAATATTTGTTGTGGTGTGCTTTGAAGGTGGGTGAAATAGAAACTTGGTTTAGCTGTGAAAAATTGAGGAACGTGGCATGTGGTAATAGTGTTAAAGTAATTAATGTAATTAATGTAGGATTTGTGACGTGAAACAATTTAAATGAAACGTATTTTACTTGAGTAGAATAGCGTGTATGTCTTTAAGAGGTTACTGTGGAGGAGGAGCTAGTTTTGTGGCTAGTTTTGTGGCTAGTTAAAACTAAAATAGCAGGAGGATGAGCCATTTTCTGACTGGTAGGACTAGACTAGGCGATGGACCTAGGGTAAGAATAAATGTAATTGATGTGGGGGTCGGCGAGAATGGGGGTAGGGTAGGGGAGCAGAGAGAGCCCGAGCGCAGTGAGGGCGAATGTATCAGGCTGGCCCAAGTAAAATAAAGCTAACTGTGAAAAACTATCACTTGATGCAGGTAAGTATAGTAAAGAGATTTGTTGGAGAGTGTGGGCTCCGAAAGTGAGACAGAAAAAGGAGTAGTGGCAATTCAGGAGTTGAATGCAGTTATAGCTAATGAAGTAAAGAGTAGGCAAGGTGAAGGAGAGAGCAGTGAATGGAGCTTATAATAGCAGGGTAATATATTGCTAGGTATAATTAATCAGTAGAAAGCATTGAAAGGATTTGCAGTACCTATAGTACTGCTAGGAGACCAGGAAAGGCTAGTAAGGGCAGGGAGTTCAGTGACTAGAGAGTGGGGGGGGGCTAGAAATGGCTGTGGTGATGTACGATGGACTGCAGGCTTGAGGAGGTTGGAATCTACATATACAAATTACTGTTTACATACATTAAAACTATCCAGTTAAGGTCTGCAGAAGTTTGCAGCAAGTAGTCAGTGGTTTCCCTCAGGCTGTTGCCTGTTTGGTATTCTTTGTTTTTGTTTCCACAGACCCTCTGTTATGCTGCGAAGGGGTGAGGTCAGGGTTGAGTCTACTTCCAGATGAAAAAAGAAAGATTAATCAGAAGATAGTCTAATAGGCTTGGATAGTAGTAGGGCATAAAATGAAGATGAAGAAGAGTACAAGCAGCTGACAAAGGTGAGGATAGTTTGTAGGTCGAGGAAAAATGATTATGTATAGTAGACAGGAGCTAGAGAAAGTGAGAAATATTCAGACTGACTAATTGTTGTGTAGATAATTAGCAGAGTACAATGTAAGGCTATTGATGGCAACAAACATCCACACAATCCACTTAATTTATAGCAGCAATAAAAATTGGTATTATAATTCTGAGAGGAAGGGGCTAGAATAATACCGATAATATATGTCTGTTTGAGTAATGTCCTTTAAGGTCTGTACATTGGAAGCAGTAAACCAGCAATGGGTACAGTGGAGGAATGGCAATGTCTGTGGAGAACAGAAGTGGAAGACTGGCAAGATCAATGGAAGGAAATGAAGTGCAGGTTCATTTATGAGCGCTGTGGCCAGTCTGCTGTGGGATGCAAAGCTGAAGCATCACTTGGTAAGGGTCGGCATGCATGTCAAGGAAGGCTTGTGTATTTGGCTGAAGTTTCTCCACCACATTAATGGAGCACCTTTTTAGCAAGGTGACTGGGTTTCTTCACCAGACATTGACCTGTTTATGGACAGAGCAGAGAACTATATGGGGGGGGATATTTTGGTAGCAGGAATTTCACTGAAGTATAGCCGGGGGGGTGGAATGACACCACTTTTTTTGAAATTCATGCCAATTTGGACATCACTGGTTGTGTGGGAGGAGGAGGACTTTCAGAACAAGAGGCTGATATTTCATTCAGATTACTTACCTATAGTGTAACTTCTGGATAAGAACATGGCAAAATCTAGATGGATGCAAGTGTTATTCAGGAGGATCTTTTGTTTTTCTTAACCATTAACCTTTCTTTTTCAGCTCAGTATATTCCTGGTGACTGTGATGTTTTGGCTGATAGTCTGATCCACTTTCAGTTTTGCAGGTTTCCACAGCTGACACCTGGAGCTCAGGTAAGCCACACTATTCTGCTGGTAAGGTGTAGGACTTGGCTTAAGTGTAGCAAGTTTTCTGGTTCGGCAATCCTGGTCCAAGGCTGCTAGAAAGGCCTCTAGTAAGACTTTGATGGTTTTTAAGTGGTTTGTTAGTAGTTTGCCATTAAATATGAAAACCTGGTTGGTTGACTTAGTTTTGAGGTACATAGCTGAGAGGTGGAGTGCTGATGAGGCAGTTAGGATGACTAAGGTACACCTCGCAGTGTTCAGCACCATGGTGAAATTGTTGGGATTATGGGATTTTACCAAGGACTGGAGGATAGGGAGGTTCCTGAAGACTTTAAAAAAGGTTTAGCCAAGGAAAGAGGTTAGAAGGTTAGTGTTAGACAAGTATATGTTGTTGATACATTTGGAAGGCTTATACAAGGTTGTGCATTCTCATGTTAATTATATGCTGTGGGCCACTTTGGCATTTTTCACTTATGCTGGAGCATTTTGAATTAGCAATTTGTCGGGTTATTAGAAATAAGCATAGCTCATGATTATTTCAGTGGGGGTGTTGATTTAGCTAAATAAATCAAAAACTAACCAGGAGAGAGTGGGCAAGCAAGTGGTGTTGTGAAAGTTGGGTGTGATAATTATGTCCAGCAGCTATGGCAGGAGCGATGTGGTAAGCAATCCGAGGGTTTAGCGTATTGGGATTGGAAGGAAAAATGGGTGGATGCTAGGAAGTTTGTGTCTTTTGTAGGGATGGCATTGAGATCACAAGGAATAAGAATGGGGTCTGATTTGGGTGAGAAAGGTAGGTCTGTGGAGGTGATTAAAAGAGCTGGGAAATGGCAGTCTAGGGTGTTTTTGAGTTACATCTGTTAGAATAAAAAGGGAATGCAGTTTATTCATTGATATTAATTGTCTGTGTTTCTTTTGCATACAAGAAGCTATTTGTCATGTCGGGTCACTCTTTTATTTAATACGTGGCTAGAAGAGTGGAGGTGTGACCTGTTTGTGTGAATATGGGACTGGCAAGTCCAGTGGCATGTTTGTTGAGGTATGCAGTGGTGTCAATCATTACCAGCAATGGAAGAGGTAAGATAGCAATATGGTGACCCAGCTGAGATAGTTATACATTTGGGAGGTAATGACATTGGAAGTATACCTAAATAAGGTTGCTTACCTGTTTGTTAAGGGATTTGTCAGTTGTTGTGTAGAGGTTCCCAAAGCTAAGGTTGTTTTGTTGGCCATAATTCCCAGGTTGGTCTGCAGGGGTGCTAATATATTTAAGGTAATGGCGGTGACAAGAAGGCTTCTTAATGATAGGGTGGCTAGGGTGAGTGGTATTTTAAACCTTTTTTTGAAATGGAGCACAGGAATTTTGTGAATAGGAATCTGGCCTGGTTCTGTGGCAATATCAGTTCAGACATGTGCAACTGTGAATGTTTTTGCAAGACTTATTTGGCAGATAATTGTTAGGTCTTTGGAGGGAAACAGGCTGTGGAACAGCCTGGTGGGCAGAAGAAAGATCCTAATATTTGTTTAAGGAGTAGGCCCTTCTATCTTCCCCTCCCTTGCATTTCAGTTGGCACTCTCATTGGCTCAGGTGAGTGGTATTATGCTGCCTGGTGGAGTTAAATTGTGGTCGGTGAGCAATGGGACATGGCTAATAAGCTTGTTGCATGTGGTCTAACATGCTACCTGGTTTTACAAAGTGTATTGTTGAAGTTAAACTGTTTAAGAGGAATGTGAGCAGTCCATAATGCTGCCCAGTTGTTTTTTGATGTGGTAATAGTGGATGTGTTGACATATTGCAATAAAGTTTGCTGCAAACTCATGAGCGTTATCAAATTGTTTATTAGTGGGGTGGCGATTCCCAAGTGTCAAAAAGTATTGTTCAAATTATTTTAAAACTATGACAGTTACTGAGGAAGAGAAAATTATGTAATTTTCTTAATTTTTCCCAATAATATTATTATTTAACATTTGTTTACCGGGAATATCCGACTTGGAACGAGACAATTTTCAGTGGAGGCCTGGGAAAGAAATGCTCCAGATGCACGCCTTTAGAATATGGGAGAAAACCAGAGCACCCAGAGGAAACCCAAATGAATGTAGGGAGGACATGCAGACTCCACACAGAAAACACCCCAGCTGAGAATCAAGCCAGAGACCGTCTTGCTGTGAGGCGACAATGCAAACCGCTGCACCAGTGCACTGTCCATATATTTAAATATTTCCTGCCATTCTTTTTCAAAAAAACACGCACACTCACACACACACACACACACACACACACACACACACACACACACACACACACACACACACCACACACGAACACACACACACACACACACTTCCTATGCTAAGCTGTCTGTGAGTAAACAGCATTTTTATTTAGTTCAACAGCTTACATTCCGGAACAAATTATATACCTTTTAACTGTGACACACTATTAAAATAAGGAGAGATGACTCTACCATTTTAAGGTTGTCAAATGTAAGTTTCTAAGTAAAATAGTATAGATAAATTATGAGGCCTTAAGTGAAACTATGAAACCAAATCACATTCTTGTTCTTTCTCTGAGGTAAGTATGTGTACACTTACCTACAGGCACATTTGAAGACTTTGAAAAATGTTTTTCTTTAGTCATCACACACAGTGGTGCCAACACTTCCCTTTCTCCCCTACCACTACAGTGGTGCCAACACTTCCCTTTCTCCCCTACCACTCCCTCTTGTTATACTTATCTATCTCACCCAACATCACCTACACTATCTGCCTTCTAAATGTAGGTGGTCGAACTCTGAACCCAGTAATTACTATGGATGACTGTCATCAACAGAACACTGCAAAATGCAACAGTACTGTATCATTATTGTTTCACTCCCAGATCATTTTATCTCAATCTGGGTGGCACAATGGTGCAGCGGTTAACGTTGTAACCTCACAGCTAGAGGTTCTCCAGTTCAATTCTCAGCTGTGGTGCCTTCTGTGTGGAGTCTGCATGTCCTCCCTGGGTTCATATGGGTTTCTTCCCACATTCCAAAGACATGCTTCTGAAGCATTTTTCTCCCCAGGCCTCCACTGAAAAAAGGTTCTGTCCTAGTCGGGCCTTCCTGATCAACAAATGTTAAAATAAAAAAAAATAAATACGTTTGCAGTCCATCGTGCTACAGCTATTTGTCAAACATTGCACCTAGCCCCTCACCCATTATAAAATCAGCAGGACAATCAGGACTCATAACTTTTTTTTCTTACTTCTCTTTTTATCATCAGAACAAACTTCCAGTTTCTATGTCATCTTTCTTTTTTAACCCTGAAAGGTAAAACAAACTTATCGTAACTGTCATATGGGCATAAGCCATTTTCCATTTACCCCTTACTATTTTAGTCTCCTACAAATACCATCAGACAAATCAAATTACACATAGTGCTACCTCTCAGGGCCACCAAATATCACAGATCATAGATCATTATTCCTATCCCTAAATGGTTACATTACCCCACCAACAACTAAATTCTTATGCTTTAATCTTAAATTTAGACTCCTTCATTTTCCTTCTTAACGATAATGTCATAAGCATGCTACTAATATTTATCACAGAGTTGCCAGTCATCACACATTACAGAAGTTTGGAACATATCTTTTTCATTTAGGGAATAAGCAACCTTATTGATGCTGTAATACTCACCCAGTAGTAAGTGAATAACTGACATCTAAGTATTAATTTCTTAGTAATTACTATCACACTATTAAAACTCAAATATAAAACATACTAAGTGAATCATTTTTGATATTATGTTAAGAGTTATTGCATTAGTTCATTTGTTTACGTATTAATTTATCCCTTGTTAACCAGGTTAGTGGCCAGTTTACAGGTGAGACCTGAGTTGGTATTTATACTAATCAGAGGAAATTTGGCCAGGGCACTGGGGAACTTCCCCTACTCTTTTTGCACTTCCAGTTTCCATTCCAAGCGTGGTGGCAGCTCTGAGAAACCAGGAAGAATATGGAGGATGAGGAGATTGGAGTGATGTGCACAGGTGAATCCTCAATCAATGGAGATGTTGTGGCTGTGGTGGTGGAAGAAAGAAGCGAGAATGGGCAGGCAGGTGAGTCTGCTAATGGAGGTTCAGAGAAAGTGGTTGAGCTTTATCAAAAAGAGAATGTAGTGGTAATGGATTCAGAAGAGATATTTCAAGAGAATCTCTTCACAGATAAGGTGCCAGCACAGGAATGTGTTGTTACAACCCTCCAGTGGGGAGAGTTGCACAATATTTATTTGAAGGAGATGGTCAATCAGAGTGAACCAGAGAGTGAAGTAGTGGCTTTATGGGGTGAAATTATGGAGAAAATACAAAAGAGGAGGTTGCTGAGGGTGCACTAAGAAAGAATTCCTATATGTAGATGGTGAAAGAAAGAGAGAGAAAAGTCAAAAAACTAAAGGAAGTGAAGAAAATTTTAATTACTAGATTAAGCAATAAGGAAGAAAAAGGACTTGAAAGGTATGAAGTGTGGGATGCTGTAATTGCACCATTGGGTGTTTCACCCAAAGAAGTAAGAGCCTTTATTCTTATTAATAAAGAAACATATTGTGATATATTGTTTGAAAAGGGAAAGTTATATTGTGATTTTTTTAGAACAGTATAAACTAAAAAAACAACTGTAATCCTTGGAACATGTATGTGGTGCAGGTGTTTCATAGATAAACTAAAAACAGAGTTTTGATAAATTTAGAACAGAAGCTGGAAAAGAGGAATTAAAGGAGTATTTAAAGACTATATGTAAAAAAGTTATGGATATAACAAAAATATATGATGATCGAGGTTGGGAATGCGGGGTTATTTTGAAAATGGAAAATGAAAATGCTGTACACATTCCAAGTATGAATAATGTGGATGGTAACAGAGGATTTGTTAAATATAGAGAGCAGCCAAAAACATGCTTTTTTGTAGATAAATTAATAATTTGATTAGTGATTGTGACAAACAAATTTTTTTTTTGTGGTAAACCAGGGCACAAAGCAAAAAATGTTATACAAAATGTAAAAAAATATGGAAAAACTGGACATACATTGATGGCTTGTGAAGAATATGTAAAAGTTATAGAAAAAAAAACATACACAGGATCCTGTACATGACATAACTAGAAATACAGAAAAGAAACAAGGACAGCTTATTATACTGGAAAGCAATAAAGATATAATAGTGGATGGAGAAAATGGAGAAAAGAAAGGGTAAGAAGAGCTGCTTGATACAAGTGAAGAGGAATATTAATGCAAAAGGATGAAAGATAACAAAAGAAAGTTTAAAGGTATAATTGTGAAAGAAAACAAAAAGACAAAAGATGACAGATGGGATAATAATAATCATTTCATTTTAAAAGAAAGTAGATGAACTTAGCATTAAATGTTAATAGCATAATGAATATTAAAAGAAGTATAGGTATATTAGAATCGAGTGCCTCACATGATATGCATATCATTATATTAGAAGATACTAGAATTTTAACAGAAGAAGAAAGGGGAAGTATTATGGGATGGAAACATTATATGGAATATGGGAATGATACATGCACAGGAATAGGTATCAATGCCAGGAAAACATGAAAATCTTAGATTTAAGGTAGAAAACAGATGTTTATAGAATGATTGCAGTATATGCATATGAAAGAGAGATAATGTTTAAAAATTCTAAATTATGTGGGTGTTAATGTGGCTATAATGTTAATAGAGAATTTTAATTGCAATTTAAGAAGAAAAAAGAAAAAAAGTAGTAATATTAGAATTGTATATCAGATAATGAAAATTGGAAAGTTATATATATTGAATAACAGTCATTGGACTTACAGAAGAAATGAAATAAAAACTGAAACTGATTATTTTTAAGCATTTGATAGGTTACAAATTTTGCAAAAATGATAAAAGGATAGATTTTTTAGATCATGTAACCATATGGATAGAGGTACATGAGAAAGAAGGATGCATAAGAATAGGTAAAGGTGGTAACAACCTTAATTAAAAAGATTTAAATAAAGAAGGCAGGAAAGAGATCAATACATTATTGAAAGATCATATAGATATGAGAATATTCTATGGAAACTGGACATGTTGGTAGAAAGGCTTTAAGAAAAAATATAAAAAGTGTTTTTTTGGAGTATCAAGATGGGAAGAAAGGCATAGAGAATTTATAGCATGGGCAGTTGATTCAGGAAGTGCTTTGAGAAATATTAAGGGATAAGGCAATTTTTGTGAGAAAGAAATGAAAATATATAATATAAAACAGGAAAATATTAGGAAATTGTTATTATAAACAAAGATATGTTTATTCAAGTAAGGTGCCACCTCTTCTTTCCTTCCCTGCAAAAATTAATAAAGCAAAATAAGACAATAATAAGGGAATTAAAGCATAATGAAAGAGAAAAAATGACTACACAAAACGGAATACTTGAGATAATCAAAAAATATACAGAGCATACTTTTGTTATGAAAGAGACAAAAGTGAGACAAAAATGGACAGTTAAAAATTTAGTAGGGAAGATGATGAGAGCTTGGAGCAAAATATAAATGTGAAAGAGTTAAATGAAATATTAAAAGATCTTAATCTTGAAAAATCGATAAGATAATATTTTTGATTCTGTGGACATTATGGATTGAGAGACTTAATACAGTAATGATTAATGGGAAATATATATATCATCAGAGATTTTGAAGAAGATACATTTTTGGCTCTGGAAAAAGGGTGGGTGGAATGTTTAACAATACATGAAAGTGTTTTCTGTTATACGAAAATGTAGATAATTCTAAATAATGTATATTATGTAAATAATGTAAACAATGTATATAACTAGTGATAATCCATACAAACCCCTGGACATTAGGAAAAAGCTTGTTCTGATCCTGGAGCAGTGACAGCAGGAAGAACAGTATTCAAGGAGATCCAATATGGGGATAGCACAGAGGCAAACACTAGTGCAGTGTTTGAGGCTTTAGAGGATTTTGAGAAGCTGTCACATCAAAATATGTTTGTTTCATCAGAAGCAAGCATTCAAAACAATGATGTATGTTTTACTACAACTGATCCCCCACCCACACACACACACACACACACACACACACACACACACACACACACACACACTTAGGGAGGGTTGCAGGAAGATATTTTTGGTGAATTGTTTTTGCAGAATGGCCTAAAGGTGGAAATGATGTTTCATGAGGTGAAATTATGGACAGCATCCAATCAGAGGAATCAGAAGCCATTTAAAAGAAGATTTCAAAAAAAAAAAAAAGAAAAAAGAAAAAAGAAAGACATCATATGTCAAGAGTGTTAATGAAATTGTAGGGATGAACAGAGGAAAGGAAGTGTCAACAATTAAAGGAAATCTGTACTATAGAAATATTTCTGCTATTGTAAAAATATTCTGAAGTATTTTTATTTTTCTCTAGAAAAGGACGCTCTGTAGATTCCACACATATCTTTCATGCTGTATTATGTTTTGTCTATGTTAATTTTTCTACCTGAAACCTATTTTTTACTTTATGTTAATTAGTACCTATATCTGTATTTGTTAATTTTTTATCATGGGGCTTTTCTCCCTGGAACTCCCTTGAAAATGGGCTTTTAGCCCAGTAGGACAAAATAAATTAATAAATAATTTCATGGCAAGAATTCAGAACAAAGACAAAAAGGAAATGGACAGGTATGACATTCAGGGTAATTTAATTGTCCCATTGGGAGTGAAGGCTCATGCTTTTATTCTTGTTCATCAACAGACATTTTGTGACATTATTTTTGAGAGTAGCTCTGTTATGGAAAGTTGTTTGGGGAGTATGAAAACAAAAAGTGCTGTAATTCATGGAACTCATATGTGGTTAAACCATTTCACAGAGAAACAAACAAGAAAATACATGTCCAATTTCAAACTGAAGTTGAAAGATAGATTTTAAAGAGAAATTTAAGCAAACTTTGTAAAAAAATCATTGACATTAGCAAAGTGCATGATAACAGATGACTAGGGTCTGATGAATGGATCTGTTATAATGTACTGAATAGGGAAAGAAAGAAGAAATGATCATATCCCTAGTATGATAAATGTAGAAGGTAACAGGGGTGTTTTAAAATATTGGGGACAATTTAGAACGTATTTTTCTCTGGAAAACATGATCATTTGATAAGTAAATTTGATAACAGGAAATGTTATATTTGTGTGGGAACAGGTCATGAAGCAAAAAATTGTGAATTGAAATGTTATAAATGTAACAAAATTGGATATTTATGGCTTGATTGTAATCTAAAGAAAAAGTACAAAGAAGAAGAAAATAAAAGTGAGGACAGTCCCATAAAGAGGAAGTAGGAAAGAAAGATCAAGATAAAAAATAAAGAAAGGTATAAATCGAAAAATAAAAGACAAGATATTACAGTGGAATATTCTGAAATAAGTGTTGAAGATATAAACTGTAAAATAGTGAAAGGTAAAAAGAGTTCTATTGGCAAAGGAGTAAGAGACAAAAAAGTTTAAATGGATAAGTGTAAAAGAGAAAAAGAAAGGAAACAAATAATGAAAATAGGATAAATACCTCATATTTACATAATTTCTGGCATGCTACAACATATGCATAATGACAATTTTAGAGTTCTTTCAGTAAATGTGAGTAGTATTAAAATATAAGTAGAAGAATAGACACCCTCAATCAGTGTAGTACGATGTCAATGTGATAATATTGAAATATGTAGTATTTTTGACACAAGGAGAGAGATTACAAAGAAACAAAGGGAAAAGTTACAGTATGAAACTTAGGAAAAGAAGTATGGTTAGGTATAGCTGTACTTTGTGGGAAGTCAGTGAAAATATTAAATAATAACATTGGTAATGATGGAAAGATTAACCACTGTAGATCTCAAAGGGCATAATCAGGTATATGGAATTATGGCAGTGTATGCCTGTGTTATAACTAAAGAAAGAGAACATGTATTTAATAAATTTCTGGATTATGTAGTACTTGAAATGAATATAAGATTAATTAGAGACTTTAATTGTTATTTGAGAAGATGAGAGGAAATGATATTAAAAAACTTTTTTACATTATAAAATGTGGCAGTTTCAAGATTTGGAATAATAATTTATTGACATATAATCAAGGTATATAAAAGATTGAAGTAGATTATTTCATTATATCACAAAGTTTAAATACAACTGAGAGAGACGCATTTGTAACAGACTTTTCAGATCATTCAGAAATCTGGATAGAGATACAGGAAATAAGCATATATCAGATTGGGAAAAAGAATAAAAAGAATAAATGAGAAATTATGGAATGAAAATGGAATGGATTAAGTATACAATTTTAGAAAGTTCACATTCCCATTACAGTGTGTTATAAAAACTGGTCAGAGTGGTAAGTAGCTTTTAAAGAAAAATATAAAAAATGTTTGTTACAATGGTGGTCACATGTAAGAAAAGTGTAAAAAATATAAAACAATCTGTATAGATGCTTTAAAGGATTTGGAAATAAATGGTAAAGGATATTATGTGATGAAATGAAAAATGTATAAAAAGAAGAGAAAATTAAATAATTATTATTAAAGTAAAAATATTATTAACAAGGTAAAAGAGAAGATGTAGTAGCTTATTTGAGTAGTATAGTTAAAAAGAGAATACTAGTATAATGACAGAAATGATAGAATATAGTGGAGAGGTAAGCAGGTCTCAACAACAAAATTATGAACAAATTATAAATACTGTAATAAATTATGTAAAGAAAATGTTTCAAAAAAGAAAAATGAATGGCATGTTAAAAATTTTACAGAACAAGAAAATAAAGAATTGGAAAATGATATGTCCTTATATGAATTAGAAAGATGCTTGGAAAAGTTAATTTGCAGTCAGTTTCTAGACCAGATGGAATAAGATACCAATTTTATAAGAATTTCATGGATTGGCAGAAAAAAAAACACTTCTTAAAAGTTATGAATGAGTCATTAAATGAAGGTTTTATGCATAAAGATTTATGCAGTGGTATATTTAAATATGTATGGAAAAGGGAAGATAAAAATAAAATTGAAAATTTGAGGCCTATAGTATTGAACAATGTAGATTATATGATTTTAATGAAAATAATTCAGAAGAGAAAGGAAAGTAAAATGAAACATATTATGGAAGATGGTATATATAGTTTAAAGGGAAAAGGATGTCAGGAATAGTTATTAATATAAAAGAAATTGTGGATGACATTATAAACAGAACTGAGGAAACCAAGATCATGAGAGAATATTTAAATAAAGCATTTGATACACTATAACATGAACTTTCAGGGACAATTATGGAGGATTAGGTAAAAATACACTGGTTCCACACGGCTGAATAAAAGTCACAAGATAATTTATTCCAAGGAAAACAAGTAAGCACTTTCACGGATATCATCCGCTTCATCAGACTAGAATAAGAAATGACATTAAAAACTTGCTTATATACATTCAAATAAGCCAATCAAATAGGCTGATAACCTAATTGCATACTTAACCTCTAAAATGCTGTAACACATTAAAAAACTGGCTGTTAATATACAGTGTTAATACATTAAAATGGTAATAGCAGCATAGATAAGAATTAAACTAAAATTCAGTAGCATTATAGCAGCAAATTATTAGTAAAGAATATGTATAAATATATAATAAATTATTTAATAAATTGTTTAATAAATTAGTGGAATTGCTAAAATAATACATACACTATCTGACATCACAATGACAGAAATAATTCATTAGCAAAAATCAATGTTTAAGAGCTCTAGCCTTGAGAAACGGCTTCAAAGAAACTTTACTATTCAGGCCAGGTGGTCTGTCTGCCTGAAACCTTATAATCCATTTCTGTTCATTTGATTCAATTCTATTTACCAAATCACCTCCTCTCATAGTACTATGCATAATTTCCAACACCAAGAAATTAAAGATATGCCTTGGTCCTTCTTTAAGTGACCTGCCAAATAGGCGTAGGTCTTTGAGTACCTCTGTCAAATCTGCAGCGGATTTGACAGAGGTACTCAAAGACCTACACCTACTTGGCAGGACGCTTACTCTAAGAACTTTGTTCAATAATTCTGAGTATAATGCCACTGTTTTTAAAAAACTTAGTACTTATATACCGCCCAATAACTCTACAATTTATTTGTTTATTGATATTTGTGATAAACAGCTAAGGGAAAAACTAACAGATAGACATACTAAGAACTTTACTAATCTGTCAGCTATAGAGACACAAGCCCTATCTGAACTGAAACAAATCACTAGTATTGAAATACGAGCAGCAGATAAAGGGGGCGGAATTGTTGTTATTGACAAGGATAAATATATGGAGTATATGTTGAATCATCTAGGTGACATCAATACATATGCTACACTATCTGCACAAATGCTGAAAGGAGTCATTGATAAAGTACAGTTTTTAATTTTTGATTTATTAATAACTGGTATTGTCTCAGAACAGTTATTTGAGTACTTTAAAGTTGAATATCCTGTTGTACCCATAGTCTATGGCCTTCCTAAGGTAGATAAGAACACTTTAAATCCTCCAATGAGACCGATAGTTTTGAGTAGAGGCTGGGTAACCGAGCCCCTCTCCATTTTTGTTGGAAAAAACCTACACATTGTTTTAAATGAGTGGCATACTATATTGAAAGACACTAAGAGTTTCTTGAATGAGTTGAAAGAGTATACGGAAGTTATAAAGGGCCCTTGTTTCTTCGTCACTTTATATATAGAGTCTCTCTTCACTGTTATCCCCAATGAATGGGGTATAGACAATGTGAGGGAATTACTGTGTAGGAACAATGTGACGACCAACAAAGTGAACCTTATATGTACATTGCTTGAGATTATCCTTGAACAAAATGTTTTTATTTTTGGGAATGACTATTACATACAGAAAATTGGCGCGGCTATGGGCAATTTATCCTTGGCTAACTGGGAGATTTATCATGTGCTTTCCAACAATATTTATTTTAATTGCATTAAATGGCACAAGCGTTTTGTGGATGAAATTTATTTGCTACGGCAAGGCACAGAGCAGCAACTGAATGATTTTTTTGTTTATTTGAATCAGCTTAATGATTTTTTAAGATTCACATACAAATACTCAGCGGTGGAGATAGACTTTTTAGATGTTAAAGTAATCAAAGATGACCTATGTACTGTGTCCACTGCTATGTATAGCAAGAATGTCAGAAAAAATAATATTCTTCATCATAGTAGCATGCACCCTAAACATACTAAGTTAAATGTTCTTAGGGGACAGATTTTCTGTGTCATGCGATTGCATAATGATGACAGTAGACTGACAAAGGCCCTACTAACCCTCAAACATGAATTTATAGAGAGAGGCTACAACCATAGTATGATTGACTCTCAGATTGCTGAAGCTTGGTGATAAAGGATTGAATGACTCCCCTGGTGATGTAGCCATAGCTACACCTTCTACAATTAGTCCCATGATTACAAGAGGTAATGATACTATGGGTAAGATAAGGATGCCTTTGACCTATGAGAGTAACATTCACATAGTCTGTGATGTTATTAGGAATAATTGGGACATTATTTCCACAATACAGGAATTAAAGGAGTAATAGAAGAGCAACCAAATTTTGCATTTAGGAACAATAGGTCACTTAAGAAGCAACTATGTTACAGATTTAACTCCATGCCTTTGCAGATTTTACCAGAAAGAACTGGCACATATATCTGTAGGAGTTGTTTAGCCTGTACTCGTGTACATATAGGTGGACAATTTATGCATCCATCACTAGGATTTAGGATTGAAAGTGCTTTCTATGCTGATTGCCAAACAAAAAAAATGTAGTTTATTTTTGTTACTGCACTATATGTCCTGCATTTTATGTAGGTAAGACCAATAGAATATTCAAAGATAGGATATTGGAACACCTGAGAGATATTAAAAATGGCAAGGAAACCAGTGCTTTAGCAATGCATGTGGCTAAAGAAGGACCAAGGCATAGCTTTAAGTTTTTGGTGTTAGAAATTATGCATAGTACTATGAGAGGAGGGGATTTGGTAAACAGAACTGAATCAAATGAACAGAAATGGATTATAAGGTTTCAGGCAGATAAACCACCTGGCATGAATAGTAAATTTTCTTTGAAGCCATTTTGCAAGGCTAGAGCTCTTAAACATTGCTTTTTGCTAAGGAATTATTTCTGTCATTGTGAGGTCAGATAGTGTATGTATTATTTTAGCAATTCTACTAATTTATTAAACAATTTATTAAATAATTTATTATATATTTATACATATTCTTTACTAATAATTCACTGCTATAATGCTACTGAATTTTAGTTTAATTCTTATCTATGCTGCTATTACTATTTTAATGTATTATACATGTTTCATATCTTACTTAAAGTCAGCGCCTTAGTTACTAAACTTTTTATAAGGCTTCAATTTGTGTGTGCATACATATTTCTCTGTCATTTCCCTTGAATTTTGTTTAGCAACTTGATCTGTTACTGTCTGCTTTTATCAAAAACAGTTTCCTTTTGTTTCTTGTAAATCTGTTTCACATCAATAACTTCCAATATTTTATAAGTTCACCTGTATAAATTCTCTGTAAATATTAGCTGGTTGGACCACTGTTTTGCTAATGTATTATGTTTAAATTCAATCATCACAATTGCGTTGTTCTGGTATCAGCTTCACAGGTTGGATGCTTCCCTTTGACCTTATGAATGGATTAAATTGGTTAAAGCTCTGCATTTTCATATAGGGAACAAGATGCATTTGTTCTAAACTCTGCGTGCTGCTTTCAACAGCAAAATTATTATTATATATACAGTCAGTAATAACTTTCTGTCAGCTCTCTCCACATTCATTTTCTTAATATATATTTTCTTATTTTGACAAGCTATTGCTGTATTCAGTTCAGTTCTGCCACAAACATGGCATATTTTAGTTTTAATGTACACTCAGAGGTTGCATGATGTGTCTTGGATTACTGTATCATTTATTAACTATGCTCTTTTGAGTGCATTTTATTATATGCCCTTTATAGTTTGATAGTTGTACATCTTTATAAGCCATTCCAGCCTGTTTTTCTTTTAGTTTTTCTACATTTATTTTTCTGCTTCCTCTGCTAAAGGGAATTTTCAAAGGTTTTATTTCTGTTGGATAATAGCCTCCTTTATATATGGCTCTAGTTAATTCCGCAGTCTTGTCTCAACATTTTTCTGTAATACCACTCTGTAACTCCACAACAAGATTATTTTTTTAATTCAGCTATATACTCAGTACATTTTCAATAGCCCCCTAATATGAGACCCATATTTTTATCTCAATATCATTTCACTAGACCTAAGGTGATATTTTAATAAGGTTACCAGATGCATGCAGTTCTTTTTGCTTTATTTCTCAGCAGAAGACTTGTGATTAGACTGTATGTTTTAGGTGCATGATAATTTATAAGGATTGCTATCATTCTTCGCATATTAAATCACACTGACAACAAAATAAAAAAAAACATTCCATTATTTCATAATATTTCTTACAGGCTGGATGTCCATGTGATACCCAGAGTTTTTATTTTTTTTCTTTTATTTCCTCTTCCATCAAAGTTGACTATGAGTCTTTAAAAATCATTTGAATTCATAAAGCACATCATCAAAAAGCAAGTTTTATACCTTGGATAACCATCAATACTCCAAAAGTATTACTTATTAATTCAAACTCCTTGGTAAGCATAATTATAACCATATTACTTTGTACAGCCAAGTAACCTAGAAACTACTTGTAGTATAATACAGTACAAAATGGAGGAAAAGGTGCAGACTAGTTTGACATAAATCTTAACAGCATTTTCTTAAAAGATAAATCCATACTCTCAAGGCAATGTTCCACCTTGGCAAAACAAAATTAAAACATAAGGAATACTACAAATATTGACATGGATAAAAGCTGATTTTTCCAGTGGGAATGAGGCAAATTATTTCAACATTATATAATGCTTAATAGATTATCAACCTCTTGAACTGTCAAGATCACCACACCACTGAGAGAAGCTACATGCTTCAGTTCTCATTACATTTTTAATAACCACTTTGTATCCTCGCCCCCACCCCTCCCATTGTTAAGATTTGTGCCCTCCACAGCCCCCTAACTATATATACCAACTCTGGGATTGCACTACAATGGGGAAAAGGGCATATTTCCCCACCTGGCCATTTTCTCTGTGAAAAATTTGTCATTTGGTATTTCAACAGTTTGTTATTTTCGTCTCGAGAAAATACCATTCGGTCTTGTGGGATTTCAGGATTACACACACACACACACACACACACACACACACACACACACACACACACACATATATATATGTATATATTACGGTCCCCCTCTCCTTCCATCTTACTCTATCATCTCCCACTGTTAACACCTCTCCTTCAACCCTACGTACTTTCATCCCGAATTCACTAATCACCATTTCATTCTGCCACTTCTTTTATTTCTTTCCTTACGCCCAGGTATTCCTTCCCGGATGGATTCCTTGTTTTTCCCTCACTATCCCCTTAGATCATCCATTTATCTTCCTCATCTATCCCTAAGACTGCACTTAGCCAAGTAACCTACTAATTTCTCACCGTTTAATATTTCATACTAATGTATCCCTTACACTCTTACAAATGTTTTACTTCTAGGTATTTCTAAATCAGTACCTGAAGAAATATTACACTTGTGTAGTTTGATCTATCTGTACTTACATTGATATTGTGTAGTAAACTAGGATAATTAGTTTAGATATTTCATATGTTATTATCTGTACATATATTATTATAAAGCTGGATTGTTCTTATAACTGTATAACATTTGAATCTTTATTTATTACATTAGCTATGATCCAGAACATTATATTTATATATCGGTATTGTGGAGCTTTTCTCCCCAAGACGTCACGTAAAAGAAGCTCTTTCATCCAGTCAGCAAGCGTAAATAAAGAACAGACCCATAAATAAATGAATAAATAAGAAAACACATGTGATAACAGTGAATGTTTGGACAGAATTAACACTTTATTTGCTACTTTCATTAAGATGGAGTAATAAAATAACCACATTAGAACTATGGCCTATACCTATGTTAAATTATGTCAAACTCTCTATACACTTCTTCAGCATTTATATATACTTTACAAGGCTTTATCACATTTTCTTTTCCTAACCACTGTATACAACAATTTCTCTGCAACATGTCACAACTGTTGACATCTTTCATTCCAATCATCCTGTGGTGGTGTGATTTCTTTTATGCTTCACTTATACTTCCCACAAGGCTTTATCACAGTAAGCTATTTAAAAAGGTTAGAAACCACAATTTCAAAACAGAGTGTTAATAGAGAGGAATGTTTTATGTTAACACTGTATTACTTTTGTTAATTCATGTTCTTTCCCACAGAGTTTTTTTAGTGAGTAATACAGAATTTCTTAATACTCTTTTATCAAATTTTCTGTAAACAGCAAATCACAGAAATGCATTTATCAATAGCAGACAGCATTTCAAGGACTCAACATTAAAGCAAAAGTATTCCATTGCTATGGCACTCCATACACTCAAAAAAGCTCGATTTTTATTTTACCTTATTATTTTTTCACCTGGAAAGTTCACTTGGGCAAGGAACATTTTCAGTGAAGGTAAAGTAAGGAAAATCTCCAATAAATGACATGATTTATACTTACAATTTTGATGTTGTTGTTGTTTGTCTTTCGGCTTTTCCCAGTTAGGGGTTGCCACAGTGGAACTCCGGTCCGCTAATGATTGTCAGTTGTTTTTTTTTTATGGTGTTGAGTTGCCAGCCTGACACCCAACCTTCAACAAAGGCACGCCCATTCAACGCATGTCTTTCAAACGCCCACTCAACCGCGGGGAGGACATGCAAACTCCACACAGAAGGTACTCCCAACCCAAGCTGAGAATCGAACGGAAGAACCTCTTGCTGTGAGGCAACAACGCTACCGCTGCACCACAGCGGAAGTCATATTTACAATTTTGATAAATATGATAAACAAAAATACATTTACAAATAGTAAAACTTGTAGTAAACAGAAGTGCTATTAGTAGTACAAGACTAAAAGTACATCTGAGTGAAGAATAACTATCTTTGACAGCTATTCAGTGGACTGTACATCTCACTTTACCATGTACAAAGTGTATTGTAACAGAGACAGATCTATGCATGACACTCAGACAGATTGCCTATCCATCATGACATGGGTTGAAGAAACTTGTCAACTATGTTTAAGGGTATATATGGGATCTGATAGGTATATATATGGGATCAAGATAGGAAAGGGGCTACTTGACAGAGAAAGATATGATATTACATAAGAGTTAAAAGGAAGTGTGGGATTTGCTGTAAGCAAAATATGGAAATGAGTTAGTGTATATCTTTCAAATGTACAGGTTTTCACAGAACATCAAAATTTTTGCCACATATTTTTGGTTTGTTCCTCATAACAATTGTGGGGTTTTTTTTGACAAATCACTGGGATGACCTAAGGATTAAAGTCACTAAATAATGACATGCATTTGAGTTTCAGACTTCATATCCTTCGGAAAATGTATGCTAACAGAAATCCTGATTTTCTGGCAAAGTTCTAAGTTTATGAAAGCAATATTTAACTTGTGACCCTATTTTTGGGCCGTTGTCTCCCCCCATTTTGTCAGGCTTTGTCCAGATTTCTTCTGCTAAGAGGGTGAGTGGTATGGGTTAGTGAGGAGAGAAAGGTAAGATTCTGCAGAGGAGTTATATTCGTTTAAGAAAATGACTTCTGGATATAATGAAGATAAAGGCTCGTAGAAGAGCAGATAGTATTAAATATGGCCGCTGAGTGTATTGTTAGAGTGAAGAGTTAATGTGAGAAATAGTAAAGGTACTTCAGCTTAAGAAGAAAACTCAAGAGACACATGGGGAGAGTAGTAACAGCTGAAGATGAGGGAAGCCTCACCCAGGTGAGGAATGTGAGTATAACCAGGACTGATTGAAGGTTTTCTTAAGCAAAAGCTTAAAACTAGAGAATATTTCAGTACTTTTTAGTTATTTTGGATAGTGTTCCAGAGTTTACAGTCATAGTAGAAGTACACAGAGTCCCAGGTGGAGTTGTTTGACTAGCATATGAAAATTTTTCACTTGACCTTAGTACCCTACTAGGAGAGTAGGTCTGTAATGTATCGTCTGGCGCTGGGCACTTTTCTGAAGAATGAATAAGATTACATGAAGTAAGCTGTTGTGTGACCTACTAATAACAATGATGACACTATATGTCAGTACATGAAAAACAACATGGCAGTCATGAGTGCATTTTGCTATAGGCTGATACGCTAATACAATACTCTGTTTTTCTCCTTTTGCACAGCAAAACAGATGAAAAAATTAAAATTCAAAACTCCTCTATAATATAACATGTAAATATGTGTATATGTGTGTACATTTGGCAATACAAGGAAAAGACTCACACGCTCTAGCTGTTGACACCCGAAGAAGCCTTAGTATTTTTTATATGAATCAAGGCAAACATAAAGCAAGGGAAAGGATTGATGCTGATAAAGGGCAAAGAAGAAACAGAGAAGGATGAGGAGTCACGGAAGAAAGAAGGAGAGGAACAGGAAATACAAGGCAGAATTTACACAGCCTGCCATTTTATTTTTGTTTGCTTATTTGTTTTGGTTGTTGACTAGGAAATTCAGCTGGGCATAAACCATTTATAGAGGACAACTGTGGACGAAAAGCTCCAGCTATATAAAATTTTGTACAAAAAAAAAATCATATTTTAATATAATTCCACTTCTTTCACCCAGCAGTAGATTTATGCATGAGGAAATGGACTACTACTGGAATAGGGAAAACAAATGTATATGCTAATAATAAGTAAACAAGAGCTAAAGAAAATCATGTGCAGTATTTGCAGCATGTGAAATAGATTTTCATTTTTACAACTTGAAGCTGTGTACTATGCATATTGTTATTTTGAGTACAAATATGCATTCATGACAGTGGCATATACAAAGAAAAGAAAAAAAAATTAAAATCAAAGTCGCTGTAGCTGCTCAAATGAAAACAAAGTGCATACATAAAGCATGCCAATGAGAGATGAGTATGGATATTATATAATAACAGCTTGACATTTTATTTTTCATTGCTTGTTTGTTGACTGGGGCATAAATCATTTAACGTTATAAAGACGGCACAGTTAGTTGCTAGAGAAAATATGATGTACCTAAAATAAGGGAGAATAATCTCAGTTCACCTGATTTAATATCTGACTGATTTTAGTGAAAGAATACACATTGGTGGAGTAGATGAAATAGTGAAAGAGACAAATCATTTGACAAAAAAAGTATCAGAAAGAGGAGAGGAGAGTGAAGTGACTAGAAATATTTCAAAAGAGTCTAAAAACAACTGAAATGGTGAAAATGAAGACTGGCACTGTGGCACAGAGGGATGAAGTCCTTACTTTGACCCAAGTGACCAGGGTTCAACTTCTGCCACAGCAATGGTGGCACCAAACAGGGAGGGAAATAGGTAAAGAACCATGGCCCACTTTCCTCTCCCAATGGTTTGGAAGAGTTGAATGCACTCATGGGCACAGTAGGCAGTACACTGTCTGTGAAGGAGAACAAATAGACAAGAAAGACCGCCACCTATAGTCTAACAGAAGAGGCAAGGTTGTTTGGGGAGGAATGCCTGCTATATAAGTGAGGGTGCATCCTCTACAGATGGTTCATTCCCCAGCAGCTAGTCAAGAGCATGTCATTTAGGGTCAGGAAGAAAATAAGAAACAAATATGGGAGCTAACCCTGACTGCTGTCTAAATTATGGATCTTCCTGGTCAACCTTCAACCTAGTGAAGAGGAATGAATGGGCCACTTGGCCAGGATGAGTTGATGGTCCACAGACAACAGGGGTAAAAGGCCACAAAAATAGTGAAAGTGGGGTAATATGGAGAGAATGAATATAGGAAAGAGCCAGGATACTGAATTAGATGACACCAGGTTGAAAGCAAGAGTTGAGAGTGACAAGTAAAATGGCATCAGAAGTACTCAGTCTAAGAATATAAACTTCTTCTGCAACATCAACAGAATGGTTTGATGGGACAGTTATATCTCACAGAGGATACTGCTGCGCTGGAACAGACTTTCCATCCACATAAAACAAAGTTCATCCCTGTCAGTGTTCAAGTGCAACTTGGATGTATGGATGGGAAACATAAAATTTATTTTAGGACTGCCCCCTGTATTACTAATGCACAGAGGCAGTTCCTAAATGCTTTATTCCATGCATGGGTCCCCTCAAATTATCTATGGACTGATCATAATTATTCTCAATAGGAGTAATATATAATTATCAACCATGGAATGGGTCTCAATAGGAGTAATATATAATTATCAACCATGGAATGGATCTCAATAGGAGTAATATATAATTATCGACCATGGAATGGATCTCAATAGGAATAATATATAATTATCAACCATGAAATGAGTCTCAATAGGAGTAATATATAATTATCAACCATGGAATGGGTCTCAATATGAGTAATATATAATTATCGACCATGGAATGGATCTCAATAGGAGTAATATATAATTATCAACCATGAAATGAGTCTCAATAGGAGTAGTATATAATTATCGACCATGTAATGGGCCTCAATAGGAGTAATATATAATTATCGACCATGGAATGAGTCTCAATAGGAGTAATATATAATTATCAACCATGGAATGGGTCTCAATAGGAGTAATATATAATTATCGACCATGGAATGGGTCTCAATAGGAGTAATATATAATTATCGACCATGGAATGGGTCTCAATAGGAGTAATATATAATTATCAACCATGGAATGGGTTAGGCCAACCTATAACCAAATGGGATAGGTTAATCTGAGCACAAAAAGGAAAACTGGCTAGGCTTAAAATGGCCTGCAAGGGTAACTAATTTAGTTTTTACCTATGAACCTAAGAGTTACTAGGATACGGGTTAGTAATCCAACAAAACTGATATAAAGATTGTAAAGATAGATGGAGGGCCATTTAGGTAGGTCAAGTAACCCCACAGATAGAATAACAGTTGCTGGTTAGAGAAGGCTTTTTATCCACTTTGAAACATTTTTGGAAGCAAGTTCCTATGTGTTTATGAAAGTTTATTCTGTTGCTTTGCTATATAGACACTGGAGTCTCTGAATCCTTTTTGTACAGGTAGATGATTTGACTTGTATTAAAAAATGTGCCTGTAAGAGCTAAGTGATTTTGTGGAGGTATCAGAATATTGCCCTAAATAATGATGTGCAGTTACTGGAATATAATGACCTCTTAGCAATTGCTAGTTGGGTGTGTTTTATATAATTAAGCAGTTCTATGCACATCAGCTTGTTTAAGGTTTCACAGTAGTGAGGATGGGAAGGCATATCATTAGCAAAGCATGTTGTTCTGTTATATTCAAGCTGAAATGCATGGCTGAGGTTGTGAGCTGGTTAGTTACAGAAAGAAATGACATGAAAATGTGGGCTATAGCTTTTCTTTTACAAACATCTTAACTGTGTATATCATTTATAATGACAGACATGATAAAGAGATCAAACAGGAGTCTTTTCATATAAGATGACCCCAAGAGGTTTTGCACATTTTACAGCTTCAATAAATGAGTAGTCCATGGAAGTAATAAGTCTGAAGCATGTGGAGAAGTACAGAAGAGCAGAAGCATGTATTTTATTTCTACATCGTTTAAGTACAGACTCATATTTGACAATCAGGCGTCAACAGAGTTTTAATCAATTCTGTGACTGTACAGGATGAAAAACATGATTGTCATCCAACAGAGGGGACTCCAGACGTCCACAGCGGCAGCATCTATAAAATCATTAACAGCACTTGAGAATATAAACTAACTTTGGTTGCAAGGTTCCTTTATGGAGGTACTATCTGATGAATTTAGGGTATGACCCATACTTTTCAGTTGTACAGATTTTCACAGAATGTCCCAAATTTTGCCTGATATTTTTGATCTGTTTTGTCATAAAATTGTGGGTTTCTGGCAAATCACTGGCAAATCATTGAGGAGTGAAGTTATTAAATAATGACAGACATTTGAGATTCAGACTTTATAACCGTTAGAAAATTCATACTAATGCAAAACTTGTTATTTTATTAGCTTTCTAAGTTTGTAAGAGCAATATTTAAAAATTGTCCCTATTTTTGAGCCTTTGTCCCCCCATTATTTATGGCTTTGTTCAGATTTCTTGCTCTAAGAGGTTGAGAGGTACGGTATACCATTCGGACTTCATACTGTGCAATAAAGCAAAGTTTAGGTTAAGTATCTGTTTTATTTCTGAGTGTAACTCAGTAACTGATGGAGGAATGACAACTGAATAGCTGTTAAATATGATTCCCTTAAAGAGAATGTTGCCCTAATTAGGTCACCTCAAGATCCAGAGATGACAAAATACAAGTATAATCTATTTTAGTCCTCTAACAGTCAAGCAGGCTCTGCTGCTGGAATTCAAAAAAATAGGAGGCAAGTTTTATTTTGTTAGGCGACTACTGTGTGTAATTGAACTCTTCTGTCATTCTACACGAGTGTGTAAGAAAAAAAAAACAAGAAAACAGGAGTTTTGCATTTTTTCACATTTGCTTTTTTAATCTGTTTATATGGTTTATAAGGTGTTGGTAAGGGCCTTTTTAGTTTCTCTTGAGAAACAATTTTCAGTGACATGATAAGCAGGAAGCAGAATCACAGGGACTCTATACAATTACAGTACATCTGGAAAAACATGTGGACACAGGAGAAAGGCGTTATATTCTCACAGTGAAGATAAAGGAATTGTGGTGATGGATATAAAATATGAGAGATAGTAAGCTGGACATGGTCAAAGAAGTTATGGAACAGGCAGGGTCACAGCAGTTAAATAATTATTGGGGCATATTTTAAATTTGCTAAAACAGCTCTAAGACTTGGAAATGGACTCATTTGGAGACTGGGAAATTTATTGAAATTAAACAGAAAAAGTACCCTGTGGTGAAATGGCACACAATGCAGCATTTATGGCACACAATGCAGCATTTAGCAGTACTACCTCAGGGCACTAGAGACCTATTTCAGTCTTCATCCGAGATACATTCTTTATGGAAGTTGCCTGTTTCTGCGTCTATGAGTTTTGCCTGGGTGTCTTATAATGGTTCTTGCACTACTTGCAAATATAAGCTGAATAAAGTAGATGTAGAAACTTTAAATAAAGGAAAGATGAATGAATCATAGAGCCATTTTGAGGCATCCGAGGGTCAATTGGGGAGTCTGAGAAATAATTTTGAAGCACTACAACTAAACTCCTGTTTTGCAAGACTAGAAGTAGTTTTATACAACTGCAGCAAGATGAAATTACACTGCTGAGCACTTTGAACATAGTAACTTACAACAGCATGGCCACACAAGTAGGAGGCTGAGAACAGATACTTGCAAGTCTAAACACTGTGGGATCCTATGTCAAAAGAGGTAGTCACAATAATTTAGAAGAAAGTGCTGTCTGATAGACAACTGATTGCATTCTCACATTACTATTGCTAAAACAGCATTGCATTCTAAGTCTGCTAAATCCAGGGTGGTTGTATTGGGGGTGGTAGGAGCAAAGAATTTACAAACTTTGTACATTCATTTATCTTTCAAAGCAGTGACTGTCACTGAGGTACAGAATTCCATTTATGACATATTGCCTCATTATGACTTTCAGATATTTTGCATACGGTATCCAAAACTGAAGCAAGTGCAGAAAATGTTTCATAAGTTGTATGGAAGGACAAAACCCACAGGATTGATTTTTGAATCATGTCAATTATGATTAAATATTATTGGGATAAGAATATGCATTTGTGGATATTCATGGCAGGCAAAGAAATAGCTACAAAAAACTTAGACATGCATTATGCATTTTTTTTGTTATTGATAAAAAGTGCAAGCTACTGTGGACAGCAAACATTAAATTAGTAGGGGTAGTTTATATTTGAGTTTAAAAGGACAGCAAGACCATACCAAAGGATGGGAAGTCAGCATAATGTTGATGGCTGAATGAGGAAACAAAGAGCTATGATCAGTGGTTAATACATTTTGTACATTTACTGTATTGGTGGTAGTCATGTGACACTGAAGGGGTGCACAGTGGGCAAAATTACTTTCATGACAGCAGGCAGGTATTGAAGCAGAGAAATCAGTGATATAATTAAAGGCATCCAAGACTATCATAAGTAGAAATCTGTACACGGATTGTTATAAAGGGAGGAAGGAATATTAGTTTGCTCTCTACAATGAAATGTAAAAGAAATATGGGAAAATCAGAATTAACAATGATATAATAATTACAGGAAATCTGTCCAAAGGAAGGTAAACAGTGCAGACACATGGAATATATAGGTCATTGTCTGAAAAAAAGTATTTTGGATAAAGGAATAATGGGATAATATATAGTCAATGCATGCGATGTGAATAGGAAACATTCCATGGCATAGTGGTGGGGATACAAGGTACATAACAGTTTTGTATAGAATTGACATATATGGGTCTTCCTCTTGATTGCATGTGTGAAGACGGCTAGTGTCGTGAGACGTTCCTTTGAGTGCTGCACTGTGAGATGAGCTCGTAGAACCGCTGGAGGCAGTCAGCTCTTGTCTGACTGATCACCTTAACACAAAATGATGTCCATCTCTTGCAATAAGCATCTCACAAAAGATCATCTGATCAGTTATTCATTTAAAACTAAAGGGCATAGGAACAAGAAGAAAACAGGTATGATAAATTCAGTATTAACCTTTCATAAAGAAGACAGGTGGGTGGTGCTCTGAATTGAGTTTGGCTAATCCTACACAATTCTTAGGTGAATATACTGCCATTTGGATGATAAGGTTGTATTATATAGTGATAGAGATTTGAGAACCAGACAGTAGTGATATTTAGTACAAATATCACATGATACTTCCAGCAGTACTGGACAGACAGTAAGGGCCTCATGGAGGCTGTAACATACTTAAGTTGTCTGAAATTGCCAACTACAAATGTTAGATGGTGTCAAAAGTAAACAAGCTTATTCATTTCCAAGTCACTGATTGCTCTGTGGGGAGAAATATAATTTGCAGTTCAAAATTAATTTGTTTTTTGAATTATAGTTAATATTTTATTTTTCACTTCATCACTCATGATATCACCTCAGAGTATTTTGCTCTTTCAAAGAAAAGATGGTCCAGTTGTAAACATAAATAATTCTCTCATTTTGCAAGGTAATTTGGCAGCGGCTTTGTATCCAGAAGTTTGATCTGCCCGTCAAAATAAGCAGAATAATCAAGAAGCCTGTAAGGTACAGCATGTGGAACACCACCTGTATGTTGTACATCATGGGAAAAAGCCTCAGAAGTATATAATACTTTAAGCCTTTATAAAATGCTAAACTATTTGCAACAAAGGAGAAGTCATTGGATTACTATAAGCCTAGAAAAAAATCTGTCACTCATTTATAATTTATTCTTTACAAGAAACCATTATTCACCTCTCAACCTCTTAGAGCAAGAAACCTGGAGAAAGACACAAATAGTGGGGGGACAGAGGCCCCAAAATAGGAAACACTTTTTAAATATTGCTCTTGCAAACTTAGAAAGTTGATAATGTCCTTCAGAAAATTCATGCTAATGCAAAACCTGTTATACTAAGTCTCAAAATCAAATGTCTGCCATTATTTCTGACTTTAGTTCTCAGTGATTTGCCAGTTCTGCCAGAAAACTACAATTTCATGAGAAACAGACCAAAAATATGAGTCGAAAATCTGGACAGTTGAGAGTTAGATGTTTCTTTTACTGAACTAAAAAACTGAGCAAAAGACTTAGTTTGGTAAGCTATGTGATTCATAGATAATAGTTAAAACAGTCTGTGGTGTTAGAAATAACGAGGTAATGCTGAGTTTTTAAGAAAAACAGAAGTGAATCTTTTGATATGTATGGTGCAAAGCAAGTAAAATTACAGATACACAACTAAAAAGACTGAAAATATTGTATAAGATCAGATGTGAATCAAATAATGAAGTAAAAATTGAATATAAAGTGAAAACATATTGTAGCAATAATACAGCCGAGAGAGAGTGTAAGGGGGGGGGGGTCAGTACACAAAACGTATGATACAGATGAAATTCAGGCATCATGAAATAGCTGTGGTTGTATATAAATCTTCTGGCATTTACTAAGTTTACAGAAGCTGTAGTAGAAATAAATAGTCTACAAAATGATCTAAAAAGACTGTTTAAAACACTGAGTATATTACTGAGGCTAAATCAGAAAAAGTATTTGTTTGTTGGTACTATTAAAACATAAGAGGTTTGCAATGTCAGAAGTCATAGAGTAAAGAGTCAGTGCAACAACAGAGTCAGAATGAAGATTGCTTAACAAGATAATAAGTCAAAAATGTGAAATAAGTTTAGGAATAATAAGCAAAGTAAACTAGACACGTGTACTAATTACAGTAGTCTGTCAGAAAATGTTTTTAAAACATTGATCTTAAAGAGACTGAAAGGAAAACAGTGTGTGCATTACTAACATATTCCACTGACTAATGTCATGAGGATAAAGCATAGGATTCAATATCAAAACAGTATTATTGGGTCAGGAAATAAATTTCCCTAACATTTGGGTTATTTGGTTTGTAAGAAATTTAACATGGAGAAAAATGTTGACACTGGGCAGCACAGAGTAAATACATACAGAAACAGTTGCACAGTTATGCAGCCACCTTACTTACTGTGCAGATCTGTTGCAATGGCATCTTACATGACTATAGTGCTTTATTTAAAGCTTGCATAGCTTTTCAGGCAAATATCATATTCAAATAAGTCCATATGCTACACCAATGATAAATATTCCAAAGAAAGTAATAGTAGTTTTCACGGGTATTAATAACCGAGAACTGAAGTGACGGAAAAGCTTAGATAGATATCATTAAGAAACAGCTCCATCAGAAACAGTAAATAGTACTGTCACTACTGTGAAACAGGTCAAGAAGAAACAGCTCCATCAGAAACAGTAAATAGTACTGTCACTACCGTGAAACAGGTCAAGAAGAAACAGCTGCATCAGAAACAGTAAATAGTACTGTCACTACTGTGAAACAGGACAAGAAGAAACAGCTCTATCAGAAACAGTAAATAGTACTGTCACTACTGTGAAACAGGACAAGAAGAAACAGCTCCATCAGAAACAGTAAATAGTACTGTCACTACTGTGAAACAGGACAAGAAGAAACAGCTACATCAGAAACAGTAAATAGTACTGTCACTACTGTGAAACAGGACAAGAAGAAACAGCTACATCAGAAACAGTAAATAGTACTGCCACTACTGTGACAGTACTATTTACTGTTTCTGATGCAGTAAATAGTAAATAGTACTGTCACTACTGTGAAACAGGACAAGAAGAAACAGCTGCATGAGAAACAGTAAATAGTACTGTCACTACTGTGAAACAGGACAAGAAGAAACAGCTCCATCAGAAACAGTAAATAGTACTGTCACTACTGTGAAACAGGACAAGAAGAAACAGCTACATCAGAAACAGTAAATAGTATTGTCACTACTGTGACAGTACTATTTACTGTTTCTGATGCAGTAAATAGTAAATAGCATTGTCACTACTGTGAAACAGGTCAAGAAGAAACAGCTGCATCAGAAACAGTAAATAGTACTGTCACTACTGTGAAACAGGACAAGAAGAAACAGCTCTATCAGAAACAGTAAATAGTACTGTCACTACTGTGAAACAGGACAAGAAGAAACAGCTCCATCAGAAACAGTAAATAGTACTGTCACTACTGTGAAACAGGACAAGAAGAAACAGCTACATCAGAAACAGTAAATAGTACTGTCACTACTGTGACAGTACTATTTACTGTTTCTGATGCAGTAAATAGTAAATAGTACTGTCACTACTGTGAAACAGGACAAGAAGAAACAGCTGCATGAGAAACAGTAAATAGTACTGTCACTACTGTGAAACAGGACAAGAAGAAACAGCTCCATCAGAAACAGTAAATAGTACTGTCACTACTGTGAAACAGGGCAAGAATAAACAGCTCCACCAGAAACAGTAAATAGTACTGTCACTACTGTGAAACAGGACAAGATTCATACTTGTATTCATCATCAGTAGCTGTGTAAAGTGACAATATTTCCTTACTCTTCCCACAAGTATCTTCTCTGCATTTATGTATCCTTGGGATAAAATAAATATAAATCAGCACACAAGCATTTTGTTATCTTCCCTTGAGCCTCGTTCCCAACAGAGAATCACTACTGCTACTCATACTTCACTGCGGCTGCAACTTGGTCCAACACAATCGTACTGTAGGCCCCTACACATGCATTGTAAATAGAGTCAGGTTGGTTGTAATTGTGGATGTGTGTTTCTGAATCCCACATTTTCTGGTAAAGTGGGTTATTTCAAGTACCTGTTTTGACATTACCTCCTTACAGACTTTTTTTTTTTTCCTTTTTCACACATTAATTACATTCACTTAGTGGCAACTGTATATTAGCAATAATTTGTATAGAAAGCATGCATAATTTGATAGTAACCAAATAAAGACTGCTATAATATCAAAACTTGTTAACCAGTTGGGCAGATCTCTTTTGCAGTGGAAATCTGGGGAGAACAATAACATAGTAAATTGTATACAAGAAGAAAGGGACAGCCCAGAAATAATGGTAATATAGAAGACAATGCACATGAGGGAAACTTTTAACAAGGATTCTGGGTAAAGAATATTATATTACAAGGAACTGGTATCTAATATTTGATAATGAATGAAAACTGTTTATGACTAAAGTAGAGTAATGTAAATGCATAACAATGAAATGTACAAATGATGCATAATTTTCTGGACAGCTTAATTACTGAGTGTAGCAAATGTTACTATACTTTTCAGCATACTACTGTGTACCTCCTGCAATATGTATTGTGTGGTGTGTGTGTGTGTGTGTGTGTGTGTGTGTGTGTGTGTGTGTGTGTGTGTGTGTGTGTGTGTGTGTGTGTGTGTGTATGTTTAGTAGTATTGAGTTGTGAACAACTAATGGCTACATTGTTGATGGTAATCAGAACCTCCTGCAGAATCTTTGTAACAGAGTTACTGGAATAGACTACCAAGACGTTTTAATAGCCAGTCCATACTAGCAACCATATCTGTTCCCAAACCCAGGTATTGGCCATTGCAGATGGACATTTTGCTTCTGTCTCTACAACCACATGTTGGGACTTAGGTCTCGTATGTATGTTTCTTGGTGTGACATGCAAATAAATAACCAGTAAATCACAGCTGTGTTATGTACCCTGTACAAAGTACATAATGCATATTCTGTGTATCTGCTCATTTAACATGTTTAATCTCTATGTATTGTGACTGTCAATGAGCTCTCCATATATGTTGCAATATCCATTGGGCTCTTGGCCATGGCTGGTAGGATTCCTGGGACTAGTTTAATTACCCAGTCAACATTCTATATATAATTAAATAGAAAAACAGAGAGAGAGATAAAAGTAAAATATATCTGATAATTATTCTCTAGCTGTAGATTGTGTAAACAATGTAGGGTGTGTTTTTGATGTGCTCAGATCATATACAGTGAATTTGAAGGGATTTAATGGAGTGTTTTTTTTTAATATTTACTTTCAAAAAATATTACTTACTGCAAATGAAAAACACTGTATTTACAGGTGGGCAGTGCTGTAGAGTGAGTGTTCTTCCACAGTAAATGTTATATTAAGCTATAAACAGCAACATTTAGGAAAGAGATAGAACACGACATGCTAGCTGAACTAAATGCAATTAGATAAAATGTAAAGATGCTCAGACTAAGAATGTTATGGAAAGTGTAACCAATTTTACACAGTCTGAAAATACCATGCTATCGGACAGTAATGTATACTTCCTAGAAGTTTTTTATCATTTTACCAAAAGAGTTTAAGTGACGGTATATGAGACTAGGCTGAACATAAAATGAAAGGGTGTTAGGCATTCTATGAGTGTTTTTAGATTATTCTTTGTCACCAGCCTAGCAATTTGTTTCATGTTTTCAGCTGTTCCAACAGAATGATTATTTGAGATTAACTCTAAAAAATCGTGAAAACCTAAAGAAGACATATCTAGGTGCTAAGAACATAATGACTAATGAGGAATTTTAGTCCTCCTTAAATCTCAAACTCCTTTGGAATGATGTCAGTTCCATAACTTAGCATTATGAAAAGGTTATACTTCTCTAATACGTCAGTAATGGCAGGACAAGAATTTCCAGGAAAGATCGTGACTGAAGCAAAATTCGGTACAGTCTATGATTTTGGTTAAATAAAACACTGCTACAATAATGAGACTAATTTGGAAATATTTAGCTTAGATCATTTTAATCAGCTTCATTATAGGAAGGATTAAGATCAGATCCTTGGACATAAACACTTTGTAGTGCATGGATTACTGAGACTGTGCTTTTATATGAGGAAGAAGATAAACATGTAAAGTGCTTCCCTTACGCAAGACCCAATCATAAAAGCATTTGGGGGTTGTGTTGCTATGATCAGTTCTCACACTATGGACACTGTCATCTGGCAAGGAACAGTAACAGAAGGTAAAGCAGCTTTAAAAGGTGTTAGAACTTCACTCTCTCAATCTTATGAACAAAATGAGTGGCAAAACAAAGTTTTGAACAGCTTTTAAAGCATTTTGTTCTGATGCTTCTATCTGCTGGTTTAGGCTGGCTTTTAAAGCTTTGAAAGTCTTTAAAAATGTTTCACTCCTACACATTATTTTCTGTAACTGGTTGAACATGGAGAAAATGAACCTCCATGAATTACAAAACATTGCCGTTGTGTCTCTGGTCATAACTAGCTGTGTTCTTGACATGGATGGCAAGATCTCCCTCTCAGGTTTCAGTCTCAAGGTGACTTTCTTGGACTCTGTATCTTGATCACTTAAAACACTGGTTATTATCAGAATGTCAGTCATAACCCTCTATGCTACATGTTTGAGAAATTCATTGCAAGTAATAAAACCATTCTGATGTACTGCTCCATGCAATATATGCAAACTCCTGTGTTAGAATACCTCTGTCATTTTAAACATTGACTTTTCCAGTCCACATGTTTGTAATGTTTGCTTGTGATACTGATGTAAGTACGAAATGTAATTCCTTAACAAATTGTAGGAGAACCTTTGCAGTGGGGAAGGCTGCATCATGAATTACACTATAATACTTCTGTGAGCACACAACCTATATTCTTATTATAGAACATATTGCTAAAGTACTCATTAGACAAACTGAGTAATATATATTGACAGAAGATTCAGTTCTCGTATAATACAATGTTTACACATACATAGATACAGATGAAATTTTGGGGTAGTCTCAAGAAGTTATACATAGTAAAATGTATCATTATTGCATGGTATTACTGCATTATCTTTCAGCAATGATTTTGTTCTAGCTTGCCCATAGAACTGATAACAAGATTCATGAAATAATAGCAGACTCCTCTAAAAGGTATTGTCCATTAGTCTGCAAAAAGTCAGTTATTGATGGGCGTACCTGAGCAAACACGACATCATATAGTTGATAATTTCCTTGAAACTCAAAAATAAAACTCAAAAACAAAGAGATGTTTTAAGGAATGTGTCTTGCAGTCAAATGTTATAATTTGAGCACTTAGCCACAGGAAAACTGGCTTGCCCCTTCTGTGCACTGGCAGTTGCCACTACTGTTAAGAAAGGATTGAGTAATGATGGATTGTCATGTTTTACAACATAAACATCAGCATAACTTCACCTTTTCAAATAAAAATCTGCTTATAATTCATACATTTCATCACCTTCTCATTCTATCACATCTCTCCCGCTTACAGTGATCAACCTCTCCTGGTAACATTGTTTTTAATTATTCTGTTCCACCCTCTGACTCACATCTGCTCTTTTTCTTAGTGTTATGTAAGTAATCCCAGGAGATCTGCAATAGTTATATGTTACTGTGCTAATGAAATAAAAACAAACTCATGCGACAAATGTTATAGTTTTGTGTTGCTTTTTTCCTCAAAAGGATGGTAATTCATTTTAACAGCCTTACATAACATATTGTAGGATCCACACCTGTCAACTGTCCAGATTTTCACAGAATTTGCCTCATATTTTTGGTATTGTCCTTGTAAAATGTGTGGTTTTCTGGCAAATCACTCAGGATTGAAGTCACTAATTAATGACACACACAAGTTTCAGACTTCCTATCCTTCAGAAAGTGCATGCTATTACAAACCATATTATCCCAGCAACTTTTTAAGTATATAAGAGCAATATTTAAAATTGGTTCCTATTTTTGGGCCTTTGTCTCCCCTATTATTTTAGGGTTTGTCCAGATTTTTTGTGCTAAGAAGTTAAGAGGTATGGTGGGGTCCCAGTGATGGCAGGATTCAAGAATGTGTGCAGCATATATAGCATCAATATTAAGACAAGTAAAAAAAATGAAAAAAGAAAGAAAACACTGTTTCTTAAGCAAATTCTGCATGTTATGAAGTAGTCTGAGAAATGCATAGACTTCATGTGCCAAATGACCCTTATCTGTTGCCAAAACCTGCACGTCTTTGTTAATAGCAATTACAATATTATAACTCAGGGTGTGAAGTTATTTATTTTGAAGTTATGGTAACACAGCAATTTATCTGAGATGGAACAATGAAATCACTATAGTCATGGTCTGTTAATAAGCTACTACTGTAACACTTAATGACACATTAAGCAATAATACTGATACAACGTAAGTATAGCTGGTGTGAAACATTGGTGTTATTAAATGTAATTAATTGTTTTCCAAAAATGTCATTGCATTATGGAATAGAAAATAATGCATTTATATATGCTGAATATTGCATACTTCTCCTGTAAATAAGACCACAGATATTTCATTCTCTACTTACCTGCTCGTCTTCTCCTACTGCATTCTGATGGGTATTATAAAATCCCCAGGACTCAGTTATTTTTAATTAATGAAGACCGTTTCTTTCAGTGACAGATGTGTATGTAACAACAGGTGTTTTTCAAAAGAAGAGTTAAACTTGGTCGCCCTTTTACTTGTATTAAACACCTAAATGAAAAGTAGTAGCACGAGAGAGGTGGCAAGTTCAGGCCAGATTATATAACATCACGGACTACATACAAATTAGTTTCCAATATTCATTAATTATAACTCTTATTTATGAGATAAAGGTGAAAACAGTATTGGGAAGGCTATGATGTTGCATTTGTCTTCACCTGTAGGCATAATATTAGCCAAATATTTTGTATACATTAAGAGACAGGAACAGCTAATGACAGTGTAGTTGCAGGTTTTTTAATGAGTCCACCCCTTTAAAAGTACCCTGTCATTGTGTACACAGACAACCCATTATTAAGGTATGTTATGAAGCTTTAGAGTAAAGCAAAGTTTTTATGGAGTTCACACTTCTGTTCCTCCTTGAAACTTAATGCTGTCTTTGAACTGTCATCTCCTAACTAAATTATTGACATTAGTCATAAGTATTCATTCTGATAATCAGGGATAAGCCTAGAGATGTAAACAATGCAAAATGAGCATTTAGTCATTTAGATACCTGGGTTTAATAGGGAAAATAAAAACAGAATAGTCGTTTTTTCACTTCTTTTGCACATGCTATAATGACAAGTGCATAAGCATGCTTGAAATGTCATTCTCATGTGCAGAAATAGACATTTAGAAATATGTATAGTTGTCATTTCTTGTGATTTCCTGATGTCACTGCCACTAGAAAGACACGAAAATCAGATCAATGAGTAAGTACAAATCAATTAAACCGTTTAAAAACTAGCATTCAGTATCAAGCTATTTGCTCTGGTAAAATCAACAGTCTCACGCAGAAATCCATGCCACACATATCAATACAGCTCTTTTTTCTTATGCATACTACAAACAATAATGTGATCATATACTCGAGCACACCACCTAAAAGAACTGACTAAAATGTGCGGCAATAATTCTCTTTCCATTTAATTTTGCTGTCTAAGTCTTTATTAAAGAGGACTTAATTGTGGCTCTTTAATGCAAAGTGACAGTAACCGATGTATTGCTTTCAAAACAGAGTACATTATGTTATCCGTGTCTTTCGGCTTTTCCCGGTTAGGGGTCGCCACAGCGGAACTCCGGTCTGCTAATGATTGGTAGTTTATTTTTACATACCGAGTTACCAGCCCTGACACACAACCTTCAACGAAGGTAGTCCCATTCACGCATGTCTCCACGCAAAAGACGCTCTAACTGAGAATCAAACCGGACAGCATTCTACTGTGAGGCGACAACGCTACCGCAGCACCAGCACCGCCACCGCAGGGATACATTATGTTATCCATGTAACACCATTCATTTTAAGGGAGTTCTCGATGTGCGCCTTATAATTACTTTACATCATTTTATTGTATGAGCAATCTAAATGCAAATGTTTTGCTACTTGATTCATAAATTACCGAGTTGCCATAAAAATAATTATTTTTGTTGTAATGCTCCCCATTAAACAACACTGTTGCACAATATACAACCATTAAATGCACCTGCCCTGTGGATAAACCTCTGCATTTCTGTCACTGAATAAGACATTTATTTTTGCATTTCAGAAGATTAATGAATACTGCATAGAGCCCTGTTCAATTTCTTAGCAATAGGGCATATTTAACAACTCTACAGCAGTGGCAAATGGACATATTTAAATCAATTTGCTAATTTTTCAAACATAATTTCATTAGTTATATTTAAATAGGCGTTTAGGTGGTACTAAAATTGAAAACTAAGGAAAGAAATGCTTATTCCTCTGTTACTGTCAAAAATATATATCTTAAAGGTGATACCAGCATTTATTTATGTGACATGTCTTGAATGGGTATGACTTTCATTCATTCATTTATTCTCCAGTACTTGTGTTATCTAGTTTAAGGTAATGGGGGAGTCAGCACCTATGTTTGCATAAAAGAGGTGCAAGACACAGAAACGTTATCAGTGAGAGTGTTGTGAGTCTGTATGTGTGTGCATATCCTGCAATAAACTAGTGTCCTATCCAGACTTACAGTAAGCACACCTATGGGCAGTTTAGTGGATCACCAATCCACTACACAGCAATTGTTTGGGATGTGGAAAACTCAAATGGACACAGGGAAGACTTGGAGTGTATTATAGAAGGCACACCAGCTGGAAACCAATTCAGAAAATGAATGAAGTCCTGTGAGAAAGTAACACTAACCACTACACCACATAGACTTTACTGCCACACTGGTATATTAATTTAAAATTGCTACCACACTGAGCGATAACCTAAAACATGCAAAGATGCATACAGCAGTTTAGCCTGGCCATGTATATTCAATCAACAGTTTCAAGTAAAACTTCCAGAAATCTATACGAGTTTGCATGTAAAGAATCCTTGTACCTGCTTGTTTAGTGTAATAAACGCCATGCACTAATGCAGAAATGCAGCAGCTGCATTTTATTTTGAAATGTCCATAGTCTATGTTGAGGAATATATTCAGGCTGTCTAAATACTGACTTGTAGAGAAATGGACCATGTCCCCAGTGTATACCTCCAAACTGCCCAGATTTTTGCAGAATATGCAGAATTTTTCCTAATATTTTTGTTCTGTTCCTCATAAAATTTGTGATTTTCTGGCAAATCACTGAGGATAAAATTTACTAAATAATAACATTTGACTTTCAGACATCACATCCTTCAGAAAATGCATGCTAGCACAAATACTTTTATTCTATCAACTTTTTAAGTGTATAGACTCACTCTTGACCACCTAGCTATAAACTGGTTCACATCCTATCTGGAAAACCGAAAACAAGCTGTTCTTTGGAATAACCAACTTTCTGACCTCCTCCCCACCTCTATAGGTGTCCCTCAAGGCTCTATCTTAGGCCCTCTACTGTTTTCCATTTTCATAAATGACCTTCACCTAGCTACCCCAGATACAACTTGCATTCAATATGCAGACGACACTACCATCATTTGCTCTGGTTCCAACCAAACTGAACTTCATTTCCTCACACAAAAAGCCTTCACCACTATAGAGCAATGGTTCTCTAACCACTGTCTTCTCCTTAACCCAAATAAAACTAAACTTCTGCTTTTTGCACCCTCCCACTTATCTCCCTCCTTTAATTTCTCACTCTCATCTAATAATGGTACGCTAATCTCTCCTGATCTCAGCACCAAACTCTTAGGAATTACAATTGATAACCAACTAAAATTTGACTCTCACATAAACTCCACCATAAAATCCACAAACAAAAAACTAGGATCTCTCTATAGAATCAAATCTTTTCTGACTCCTGAAGCCAGAACCACTATAGCTAGAACTCACTTAATCTCGACCTTATTATATGCCTCCCCCATATACACTAATCTTTCTAAGCATAATCTTAACAAACTAGCTACAGCATTTAACCACATTGCCAGATTTGCCACAAACTCTCCATACAGGACTCATCACTGTCTCAATCTCAAAAAACTAGGCTGGCTGGAATTACCTCACCTGATACAATTCTACCAACTTACAAAGGCCCATAAAGCCCTATACCACCCTGACAACACTCCAATGCTCTCCTCCCTCATTAAATCATACAATAATCTGGGGAAACTGCGCTCCTCTAACAGAATGCTGATTCATACTTCCTTTTCAAATAACGTAGCTGGTGACACTATATTTTCTAATTCTGTTGGCAAAATATGGAATCTACTACCACAAAACCTTACTACCATAACATCACTCCCACTATTCAAAACTAACTTAAAACTATTTCTCACTAACCGCTGGCTATGCTCCTGCAATAAGCCTGACTAAACAGCTTATTTGACTCTTTAAGCTAACCTTCTCTGCTTAATTTCCTAACTCTGTCTCTCCAGAGTATTTACTCACCATGTCTGAGTGCATTAGGCATTTTTTTCCTTTTCTTACATACTCACTAATATTTTTCTATTTTTCTGATCTCATAAATTACTACCCATCTGCTTTCTCTAACTTTACTTTTTTAGCCCTCTTCAATGTCATTTGTTATTTTCTGCATGACTATAGTGTGTTTTTTATTATTATTATTTAGTGTGAGCTTTTAATATTATTATTACCACTTAGATGAATAGCTTTTAGTAGTATGTTAGCGGAGCTTTTCTCCTCGGGCCTCCACTGAAAATGGACATGTATCCAGCTGGACTAGCCCGGTCAACAAATGTAAAATAAAAAAAATAAATAAATAAATAAGGGCAATATCTAAAATCTGTCCCTATTTTTTGCCTTTATACCCCCTATTTGTTTTGGCTTTGTCCAGATTTCTTCTTCTTCTAAAAGGTTGAGAGATATGCCAGAGTCCTATCTTTTTTATCATTGGGAATGTATGAGCTTGTGACTAACTCTATTTTGACAGTTACTAGACATGAAAAAAACAGTTCATAAGACAGTACATAGACATACATCTCAAGTGTACTTCACTATGAGGAACATTCTTCATTCTGAGCTTTAAAGGTTATTTTTTCTCACTGTTCCACACTTAAATAATATTCATGGAATATAAAACTAAATAATATTATTTCATCAAAATACCTTTTTATAGGTCTAAAGTAACACATCATGTGAGCTTCCTAGTTAAAGTTGGTAGCAAGCTTAGTGAGCATTTTACCATTTGTTTCACATCATGAGAGGTAGTTTTCCACATTTTGGAGATGAAAGGTTGAGAGCTATCCACATAGATTCTGAAGGAGCCTGGACATTACACAATTTCCTTCCATTGTTCACTATTTTAAAAGGTCAACACAACTGACTCAAAGTACACAATGTTTTCTGGATTATGCTCACTCAAGTCCTGATATCCAGCTTTGCCGAAGACACTGATCTTTGCAGGATAATTATTCTGTAACCATGGTCTAGATGATAATGCAATCAAGTAAGTGTTGTCTTGCAATAAAGTTATATGTTTTAGGAAAGCTTCTAAGGGAAGAAGCAGAGGTGAGTAAACATTCTTTAATAAAAACAGTAGCAACATTTTTAAAGAAAACCATATTTTGCAGTTGCAGATGTATAAAAAATCTGAATATCTGGTTGTAAACCTAGACATGACAATATTATATAAAACTGTCTTAATAATAGACATTAGAAGTTTTTAAAGAAGTGCTTGCATATATGATTTGTTATTCCCTCTGCTGTACAGAAATTTTATTTATGGAAATAGTGTTACAGCAGAATGTTTCTTTCTTTACATGAGTGACCATTTCAAGTACTTTAAAGAAGTAATAGTGGTTTGCTGCAAAGTACTTTGGTTTACATTTGTGAAAATGAAAGGCATGCCATATGGAGATGTACAATAATTCTTTCAGAAAGACGTACTACCCTAAATATTTATTTGTTGCATTCTGGGTACTGTTTTACTTCCATTTAGGTATGCATATGTTCCACCCAACCCATTCCTTGACCATTAAGCATTTATAATGGTTTCCATCACAAGCATTTGGTAAATGGCAGTAATGTTGCTGGGTAGTTCAGATTTCATCTAGGGATGGATACCTATTTTAATTTTCCTTCTAGAAGTACGTTATGCAGTAATAGTAATTCTGTGTTCAGCTAATTTAGAATCTTAGAGTCCTGTCTGGCTTGTAGTTCAAGATAAAAAGGATTTCTTGGCCTAGAGGGTGTGACCCCTATATTCAAAGATGATAAGGCAGGTAGTGGTGTCTGCCATTTTGATCTGATGTAGAACAGAAGAACTTGGTGGCTAGAAACCCAGAGTTCTCCACTCTAAAGAAATAACAAATCTCACTGATGGATGTGAAGAATAAAAAGCCTGTTGGCAGAATCATTGAAGAGTATTGCAAAAATACAGCATACAAAATTTGTGGGACATGAATCATATGAGGTTAGTAGGTGAATAAATAGGAGCCATATGAGTAATGGAAGAGCTATTGCGAAGACAAAATAGTTGTTAAATCAGTTAAATGTCAGGTAACTGCACCCTAGAGAAGTTGTGAATGATTCAACAAGACGTCATAATGCATCCTTGTTTACCAAAATAAGAATAGTAGTTTTCTTTCTGATACTGTAAATAATAAGAAATGGACCTGTTGTCGTTATAAGAAAAACTTATAGTTTCTTCACCTTATGTACTGTGAAAAGATGGAGGTTTGGAATAAAGATATTGTGATTAGTGTTAAATTATCTTTGAATTATTCGTATATTATTACACCCAACAGTCATATCATATTTTCTATTAAAAAGAGGAATATATATTGTGGTCTGTAGTGACTTGTCTTTGAGATCAATTTCATTTTATTACAGCGAGCAGTCATTGCATCTTATCAAACAAATTAAAATCTATATCTACATGGTTATATCCTGCCACCACAATTATACTGACGTCTCAAAACCTGCATGGCCAAACTGTAATTCCACAAGCTAACATGATCAAATTGGTTAAGGTATTTGAATTCAACATATTGTAACTTTTAAAACAAACTGGAAATCATCATTTCTGGTATAAGACATGCTTGAGAGATTGTGGTCTATTATATCATTATTCATTACAGCTGTGATGTTCCCATTAAAAGTACTACCAACTCTTTATCTTATTTCCATAAAGTAATACTATACAGATAAGATGAACACATTGTGTTACATATCCAAGACAACATGATTTACAAAATTATATTATATATAGCACTCAGACATTTCATGTTCCCTTACAATATTTATTTTATTTTTTTTATTTTACATTTGTTAACCGGGGGTGTCTGACTGAGCCAAAAAGGCCCTTTTTCAGCAGAGGCCCAGGGAGAAAAGCTCCATAAAGAAAAATTAAGGACACATTTAGTTATTTAGACATGATCAGTATACACACAAATTACAACAGACATGTTTCTACAGTGGTATGTGGCACATAAACAGTTACAGTGGAGAGAACAAACAAAAAAATATGAATTTTAAAAATAAAGGTAATTAATAGATTTGTAGAGTACAGCTGAAATTTGGAACATAGGTAGAATACATACATAGTACACATGTACAGTACATAGATTGTAGATTAGCCAGTGTTTGTGAGTAAGAATGAAAACTATTATCAAGTGCTCTAGATTTAGTATGTATATGTTATTCACTTTCACTAGCCTGGGGAGCAGTCATGGCTCTGCCAACTTTGCTTGTGATGTTGCCTGATGAGGTCTTTAAAGGAGGGTTTGGATGATGTGTTTTGAATGCTAGTAGGGACAGAGTTCCAGTTTTTAGCCACTGAACTACTATATAGCACATCTCCAAAGCTATTGTAGCTGTTGGTGACTTCTAGTAGTAGTTTGCTTGATGATCTAAGAGACCTTTTGGCTGAGTGATGTTGTACTACGTTTTTGAGGGCAGGACACTTATTGGGGAGGTAATAGATAGAATGACAGAGGCAGAGCTGATTGTAGGTTAGGAGGTTGGGCAGTTCAAGCCAGTGGAGCTGTCTCAAAGCAGTACAGTTCTATATGAGTAATTTGCAGCAAAGCGGGCAATTCTGTTATAGCAGGCTTCCATTTTGCTTAGTTCAGTTTTGTTGAGATTAGTCAGAATGGGAGATGCATAGAGTAGGGTGGATAGAAGTTGGGCGCGAGCAATGGCTGATCTTGAGTTGTTGGTAAGAAATGGTTTGATATGGTAGAGTGACCCCAGTTTGGCATGTACTTTTTTAATAGTTAAGTTGAGATGACTATCAAATTTTAGGTGGGAGTCTATGGTTATTCCCAATAGCTTAGCCTGTGCCACTGGAGCAATTGGAGTAGCATTTGTGGATTAGATAGTGAATTGACTGTTAGTGTTTTTGTTAGAACTAAGAATATATAACTTTATAACATTTATACATGAGCAGATATATTCAGCAGCGCTAATACACCAGTAACCCTTTCTTTTAAAACTACAACTACTTCACTTTTATAGCTGATACACTTTCTGAACAGACATCGTCAAAGTGAATACAGTATCATTTCCAAAACTTGAACATTACGTGCAATAATGCAGCAAAAACCTCCATACTTTCTTATTTTAAATAAGTGAATTAACAAAGCTGGGAAACCAGGATAAGTTCCACAGTGCTGGTTCAGAAGATATAATTTTCTTGAGTGTTCTTTCTCTGTGTGAGGACCGCCATAAGACAATACTGGGACAAGTTCATACCAAATGAAAATAATCCACGTCCATGAGAGAACAGAACCATCGTTTTGCGAGTAATTGATACCAGTTAGAGTCTACTATTTAGGGTGTCTTCACCATCGATACCATGTTTTATATAAAATAAATCCCCTATAGGGAAAGGAAGTCAGTAATTGATTTTTAAAAGTCCTCTTTAGAACTCTCTGTGGTTTTAATTCCCCATTATCTTACAGCAGAAGACACAAGGAATGAAGGTTTTGGCTTAAGTCCACGTCATATATCTCCACAACAGAGGAGACTCTCCTTAAACCTGACATAAAACTATAAATGCCAACCTCTGTACTTTGAGAGGAGTTGCCACAACCTCTTTCCAGTGATGAACTATAATACTCTATAGCTGGAGATATTCTTATATTTTCCAGAAAAGGGAAATTAAATTTTGCTTGACAACTGTCTTCTCAAAGTACTGGAAAAATTCCTTCTATACCAAATGTTGGTGGCAGTTGGCATACCATGATTAATCTATCCCCCCAGCCAGATTGGGTGGTTCTCTGTTAAAATGTACTTCTTTAATATGCCATCCAAGAGGAAAACAAAACAGTTTGTTTGGAATAAATGAAGTTGGAATATTGACATTTTTGAAGACAACCCTGAGTTCCATTCATAATCAACTGCACCAAGCCAAGCCACATACTTTTTGTTCATTGTATTCACTGTGGTATTTTATATTCTCCTTCTTTTGTTTGAGGATCTGAACAAACTTGTAGACTTCATCCAGCTCTGTTGGCAAAGAGGTATAAGGCCATGAGTATGACCATAACACCCCATGTTCAAACAATGGCTCATTTCCCTGTTGGAGATGGTCCGGGAAAAACAGACATGATGCAGTTTTGCTGGTTTGCCTCAATTCGATGATAGTGTGTGGGTTTACTATCCAGACATGCATGACAGAAGTAGAATCCCTGATGCAGAGCAAAGATTATGGCTTTGAGAGAGGCAGGACAGTCTTCAGAGGTCTTTTCACCCATGAAGGCAAGTGGCATACCCTGACTGACACACACATGGCACTCTAAACCCTGGCATGGTACAGGACATGCACAATAGGGTTAGGAACTCAAGAAACAAACCTCTCAAGCCATTCCTAATGGCTGCCTGAATTATATCCCCTTTCTGGGCAGTTCTCACTCTGGTGATGGGAAATGAATAAGCCAATTTGCAAAGAAAGTGATGGATGGCTGCTAGGCAGTGGGGACAAAATAAAAAATGCAATAAAACATGTAGATTCACTCTCAGAGAAATAGTTTTACTATATCACTGAATTCCCCACCTCCAGGTTCTAAGTTTAAATATAACTTACATATTGACTCTGCATTGCTTTTCCCCATTAAAAAACATTAATAGCTTGCTAGAAATATATGAAAAATTTAGATTAGTGGGGCACTAGAAAGTATTGAACCTCAAATAACAATTTTGGAATCACTGTGATTTTCACAACTACCACTCTACTTGCAGTGGATAGAAGTAACATATTCTATCTGTTCCATTTTTCTCACAAATTTCTCAATGGTGTTTGCTAGTTTAAGTCATGCAGACATGGCATAACTGGAAATATGATATGCTGGTATTTGTTTTGTTTTGTTTGGAACTGAGAAGACAGTTGCCTACCCTTCATCACCCTCCTGACAGTTTGATTTAGCTGCATAATTCTCAGTTTTATTTATTTATACTTCCTCCTGGAAGTTTTTGAAATGGGTCAACCAAATATTTTAGCTTACTCTAACAGTGGTATCACTGGATCATTTAATAAGATTAAATCATCAGTCACAAACCATATTTTGATTTCTGCACTAACAGGGATAATCACTTTAACACTGTTGTGCATATGGACACCATAAACTAAAGGGTTTATTGCCAGAAGAAATAATAATGGCACTGGGAAATAACCCTGGTTTATACCCTCGTTCAGACATATAGGTTTGAATGCAAACCCATTCAGTTCTGCTGGAGCACTGCATTTGGTAAAGGTTTAAAATCTTTCCAATTACAATCTCAGGAAAACTAAATGGTGCCGAAACATCCCATAAATATGACCACAGCACCTTCTCAGAAACGTTCTCCTTTTCCAAAAAAAATAGAAACTACAGGTTCTTACTTTCCCTTTGCTCAGTCTGCATTATTTAGAAGGGACGTAAAATGGGCCTCATTATTTCTTTTCACAGGCACCTTGATCTTTTGTATAACAAAAAAAGGGTCCCCGTTCTCAGCCATTGCTGTCCTAAGCCATGCATAAGTCTTAGTTACAAGAGATAAAATGGGCCTACAACTGTTATGGTATTCCCCCTCTTAGAAAGCACAGTACTGACTGTATCACATACTAAGGAAAAGTCATCAATGAAATTACTTCAATTGTTAAAATATTTAGGCGACAGTGGAGTTAACTCTTTCTAAAAGTACTTCTATAAATCTACTTTTATACAATCTGTAGCAGGTCCAGTACTCCACCTTTTAAATAACTGGTTGTGCACTTCACCTTCTCTTATGAAAATGCTTTATAATGAAGCCTGTGATCTATTTCTGAAATCACTGGTACATGTAACTTATTTCTTGGTTTCTTGCAGAAGGATTTGACCATTTCTTGCCACTAATTCCTCTCCTTCTGCACCTTGTCTTCCCTCACCGTACAAACCATCTGGCTTACTCTCTGGATCAGGCTACCAGCCTAGGATCATAGTTGGCAGATGGCAAATGTACCATCCTTGGGAAGAGAAGGAAAGGACACTGAGGCATTCTTTTGCTGAATAATGTGCTTCAACTGCAGGCATTTTATATGCCATTATTACTGTTCCCATAGGAGAACTCCAGGAAGTGATGTAATGCACTAATATACTTCTTTAGCTACATGATATGCAGACACATCTGCCCCCAACCATGTATATACACACACACACACACACACACACACACACACACACACACACACACACACACACACACACACACACACACACACACACACACACACACACACACACACACACACACACACACAAATATATACTTCAGTTGCTTGAGTTTTCAGAAAAACTTCTACCTTTTTTTCCTATGTTTTTGCAGAGGGCAAGCCCCTCCTGCACCTTTCAAGTGGTGGGGCTGTGCCCACCACACCCCCTGTATATTATATATGCCAACTCAAACATCGCACTACAGTGGGGAAAAGAGTACATTTCCTGATCCTTAGTGTACTGCAATCTCCATTCAAATTATTCAGGTTTTCAGAAAATCATTCATATGGTCTCATCCATATGAATTTCAAGTTTCTGAAAACTCCATCTTCTGATAGGGACCCATATACTGGATAAAAAAGTTTACGGGATTGGGAGGGTGGCCTAATGGTTAAGGTGTTTGCCTTACAAACACAAGGTACAAGGGTTGAATCTCACAGGGGATAATTGGCTAGGCATAAAATGGCTTGCAAGGGCAGTTAGCCTAGTACTAATCTATGAACCTATGAACCTACACACCATTGTCAAAATGCCAGGTTTTTGTGATATAAAAAATGATACCACAATAAATCATTTCAAAACTTTTCCCACCTTTAATGTGACATATAACCTGTAAAATTCAATTAAAAAACAAACACATCTGTTAGGGGAAAAATATTACAAATAAAAAATGTACAATAAGCTGGCTGCATAAGTGTGCACACCCTTAAACATACTTTGTTGACGCACCTTTTGATCAGTTAATAGTTTAGTTTAGTTTAGTTTAAGGGTGTGGGCAATTATGCTACCAGCTTATTGTACCTTTTTTATTTTTTATATTTTTTCCCCTAAAAGATTTGTTTGTTTTTCAGTTGAATTGTACAGGTTATAGGTCACATTAAAAGTGGGAAAAGTTTTGAAATGATTTATTGTGGTCCCATTTTTTATATCACAAAAACTTGGCATTTTAACAGGGGTCTGTAAACTTTTTATATCCACTGTGTGTGTGTATGTATATATATATATATCTATATATATATATATTTATGGATTCACTTTGAAACATTGAATGTTCAGAACATCGACGTTCTGATCATCGAGACCAGAACATCGATGTTCAGAACATCGAAGTTTCAAAATGAACCACAAAACACAAAATACATTACACAAACTATGTTCTGCAGGGGGGCTTTACCCCCCACACCCCCCACTTTAATATTCCAACTCTGAGATCGCACTACAGTGGGGTAAGGGAAATCTCCCATTTACCGCTATATGCGGTAGGGCTAAATGGGAGATTTCCCGTACCCTACCTACAATTCCAACACTCAGATGGCACACACACACACACAACATGCAGGGCACCTTGCTGCCCTGCATACACACACACAATTCTACATTTTCACTTACCTGGCACTTCCACTTTAAACCTTCGATGTTCTGAACATTCGACTTGCCTGGTCTTGATGATCAGAACGTTGATGTTCTGAACAATCGATGATTTAAAGTGTAACCATCTTTATATATATATATATATATATATATATATATATATATATATGTGTGTGTGTGTGTGTGTGTGTGTGTGTGTGTGCATGTGTCTAGCTAGCCTCAGTCTTCCCAATTTGTTAGTCAATAAACAGGTTATCAGCTCTGAAACTGAGTGCCCTGACCCTGTGCTGACAGGACAGATCACATAGCTCATTTAAATTCCATAGAGAACTAAATGTTTTCTCTCTTTATACTTGTCCTTCTGTTTGCCAACTTTTTTCATAAAAAAAAAAATCTGTTCTTCTGCAACAGCTGCCCATTTAAAGTATGTTTAATGCCCCTCCCTATGAGCCATTTTACTCGCTAATAAGCATTTCACTTTTTTTCATTCGCTAATAAGCATTTCACTTTTTCTTCCTTTTAATCTGCAAGTCAAGGATTTCATTGATTTTTCACCTTGTACCCAGTAAAACAGTTTATACTTCTTGAAGTTTCTTCTCTTCTTACCTCAGTAAAGAATGTGTCAGCTCTTTCAAACAGATTTGTCAACCTGGAATGTTTATCATAATTCCCTCACAAGATATTTAAGCAATAACCCACACCTGGGTGTGGGTAATGCTGGATTTACCCACGGTTGGTGTGATTTGGTTACAAGGGCGAAGCCCGATTGACCAAACACAGACAACTGTGGGTAAATCCAGCATTACCCACACCCAGAAGTAGGTTATTTCTATTATACAATGACATTATTTAAGAAAAAAAATACTTACTTTTCTTAAATAATGTCCTTGTATAATGGCACCGTGCTGTCCTTCCGATGCTGGACAGCTCCGCTTTGCCATTGCTGATGTACTGCACATGCGTTTGGAACTTGTGTTCCCATGCATACCCTGTACATCAGTGCTCGGGAAAGTAAGCAACGGAGAAAAGAAGATCTCCGTTGTTATGTTTTTTTTTTTTTGTTTTTTTCAAACCCTTAAAATTAAAGAATATATCAACAGAAAAATGTCTGGGTGACCAAACCTTTTTCCATTGTATATTCTCAATGGGCACTCTGGTTGGGCTGGCCAATCAGCGTGCTCGTTTTACGATGTTACCAGCCAGTCATTGTATAATTTTCAATAACACATATATTTGATGCTAACGAGCTCTTACTTCTAGAGCCCAATTCCTGTTCTTACTTTCTTTAATGTAAAACAAATATGTGTCACACTACCCTTTAAGACAAGCATTAAGAGGTTCTTCATTTATCCCTCTCAATAATGTCCAGTATTCCTAGAACTAGATCATTTAGCCTAAGTCATAGATCTAATTGCTTTAAGAGCATCAGATCCATCCTTCATGTCCTGCAACATATCAGGTGACCATATGTTCTCACATCATGCTCTAAAGCATTATGGCCTGATTATGGATTATGAATAATTTACAACATTTTAACATCTTAATCTGCTCGTGGTAAATTTCATAAATCCCATAGGCAGTCAGTTTTACTGGAGAATGAAAAAATCTAAGGGTATCAATCATAAGAATCTTTTTTCGTTAGACTGCTGTTTCCCAACATCCACACATTCCAAGGGAATATTAAAAAAAAAAAACATTTTAGTGCCCCTCCAAAAACATTTTGGCTTCCTTAAATTGTTCAACAAACTACTCCAGCCTGGTACTCACAGTATTTAAGATAATACGATGATGCAATGCTGTCTCTGGACATCAGTCGTAGCCAGTCTTAGAAAACTAGAGAGTACAGTAATGCAATTCTGGCCAAAGCACTAGCACATTTGCTTTAATACGTCACTGTGCAAAACACAAGAACACAATACCATACATAAAAAGATATTATTCATGCACCCAAAGTCATGTATAAATTTCCTTGTAACAGTTCTGTGAACTATAGGCTATCAGAGGATCACATTCAAGCATGTAAAAATCTTAAAACTGCTTAATTCATAGAACAGACATACCCAGAGATACATTAAGATCCCCAGAGCAGGCTGTAGGGCCTGCAATAAAAAAGACCATGATAACACTATGCGGTATTTTGCGATTGAAAGATACATTAGCCACAATGAGCAAAGTTTTCATTATAGCTGATTTACAAGTTTATGAATCCTATTAAACTACCATACAATGCAAATTGGTACTTCCCAATATATATATATATATATATATATATATATATATATATATATATATATATGTGTGTATCGTATTATATAAGCACAGCATTCCTCCCCCTCAATCACCCCCCACACACATGCACATATTCACACACACAAGTACACAGTAAAACTTATACCACATACCCTTTACCTATCCCTGCTGTCAGAATATCTGTGATGTCCCCTGCTCGAGTAATTTGCAAATGATTACAGTAAGTACAGAATATCAGACATTCAAATTTCACACTCTATATCTTTTAGTAAATGCCACAGCAAAAGCTTGCATGATTAGGCAGGTATGCCTAATGTTTCCTGTTCATCCCTCTTATATGTGAAAACCTGCTGCAGGTATTACATAATACCTATGCTCCTAAATATATATGTAGCAAACACCTGTAGCACTAATGTATCAGTTAGTTTAACAGGCTAATGCAGGGGCTTTTCATGTCAAGGGTGCATGATTCAAATCCCATTTCCCCTATATCTTAATGTATTATTATTTTATTAATTCTATTTCCTTAATACAAATTCCTGGTGTCAGTTGCCCCCCACATCCCTCAATCCCTGTTATGTTAAAGTGCCTGACATTAGAGTTATCCCTGGTGTCTGGTGGTTTCCCTCATCTCCATACTGTTAAAGTGCCATTAAAGCACAAGACATTAAAGTCATCAGTGGTGTCCAGAGGGTCCTCCTATCCTCATACTATTAAAGTGCCATCCTGGCATGGGAATATGAATTATCCCTGTTAACCACCACCCTTCAATCCCAAGCCATGTTGCAGACTCTCTTCATTAGTCTAGGGTGTGTGGAAGTATGACCCCCCCCCCTGCACACTCACAAATATGCACAAGCCTCCTACCCTATCTTATTCCTTAAACTCTTCAGTATTTCCCTCTACCATGATGGATGACTATACCTTTTTAGCTTTGTTCCTTACTAGAATGAGCAAGGAGCAGCTATGCTAATCTATACGGCAAAGAAATTCTATGAATTGCTCAACACATGGATGCCTTCCCTGAAACAATTCCGTGGAGAGAGCTCATGTCTACTTAGCATATCTCTCTCTCCCAAACTGCCTCATTAGCTTGTAAGATGATGTAGAGGCAGCTCGATGGTGTCCTACATGGGTCTATATTATAATTTCGAAGGTTCAAAACTTTGAATCACTAAAGATCGAACTTTAGTGATCGAAGTCTTAAACCACTGAAACCAAAAAAAAAAAAACACCCCCACACCCCCCTACTTAAATATACCAACTCTGAGAATGCACTACATTGAAGTAAACGGAAATCTCCCCCTATGGAGATTTTCCATTTAAACGTTCGATGTAGTGCGCTTTCGCTATTCTTGTGTCAACAGTATCGTATTCAATACTGTCAGACTTTGAGATTATAATACCCATTCTACATGTCTTTAGGCAAACACACTGTGTTAGGTCTGTTTCTGAATACAAAATGTTTACCTTGATGTATACACCCTGAGGTAACGTTTATGAATTCTCTCCCAGAGAATGCATATGTTTGAAACTATCTTTCATTAAAATATTTAAACATTGCACAACATATGCATACAAATACAATTCTGTTGATTTACAAGAGGAAAGAAGTAATGAATATTACTATTTAGAATTTGACAACCACTCTAATAAAACAAGTCATGTATAATTACATTTATGTAAAAAATGTGTGGGATTTCTAAGCATATTATTTTCCAGTCCGAAAAAATCTATTTACATGTTTCATTAACCTTTAAAATATTTATTAATTTAATAGACCTGTTTATATAACAGCAAACTGTAATTATATGTAAATCCAGCCAGGATGGCTTAGTATATGTCAGATATATTCCTGAAACTGGAGTTTGTCTTGTACAGCATAAAGTATGATTGCTCTTTGAAAACCATTCATTTTAGACTGTGAAGCTCCGAAGGAGAATCCAGTTTTGATTAAGCAGCATTTTAGTCTAACATTTTCATGAGTATGTATTAACAGTGTACCTCCAAATAATCAAAGGGTCTTGGCCTTTCATCTGCTGAAAATGCATGGAATATTGTAGACTATTTATGTAATGAAGGATTATAACTAGGTCACTGATCATAACCAACTTATTATGTGTTTAAGACAGAGATGCTACAAAATTCACACTGAAAGCAAATTTTAAGAAGGGGTTCTTGGAGTTAATGTATAGAACACATAATAAGGGTTATGATTGATGAGGCCCAGTCATTATTCTTTATGCTTTATCTGCTCTGTGTGTTACCAGTTACAGAAAAAATATAGGAGAGAAAAATTCTTTACTTGTTGTATACGTCTTTGAAAGCCAATAAAACTCTTAGTGCTACCAGACAGCAGAAGTGACCCACTGAAGTATGAATGGCTTTAAAAATGTGCTACCTTCTGCTGCTGTTCCTTCCCAAACAAAACTGTCCACTGTTAATCCCTGGAGTGACACCATCAACAACCAGTCTTTTTCCCATTTTAGCACATAATCATGGTGTTCCATACACCACAAGAAGAAATTGCACATGATGGTCAACGGCTAGGCTACCATCTATGTCTGTCCCCAAGTTCCTGACTACTGGGTTGATTCTTGGGGTGTGTTGCCAATATCATAGTTACTAGAGATGGATGACTTCCCAAAGGATACAGTTATGCATTTATTGGCACACACATACACCAAACATGCACACACTCACACTAAATACACACTTACAGACACAATTTGAAGGCTTACTGCTACACACGCAGAACATCTTGGGAATGTAGAGGTAGACTGATACAACCAGTAAAACCCCACATGAATACAGGAAGGATGTACAGACTGCACACAGGATAAAATTCCAAATAAAACAGAGTAATTTTGAGGTGTTAAAATAGGTCAGAAATCAAAGACAGAGTGAAAAAAAAACAGATTTCTTTAGTTCTAGGGTGGAGTTTTCCTTTAACCTTCTAAAGAGTCACAATGTAGCAGTGGTCAGCCTGGTGTTTTGTTATCCAGTTGGACTTGTTTTCTTTTGTAATTCAAGATGAATTGAAAGTCCCCTTCACCCACACTACTGCAGAGGTATTAAAACTGACAGACTCTTGCAGAATCAACTCCTGTTAGACTACAAAAAAAAACCCTGAACAAAGGCCTGCAATTTAGTTACTTTTCTGGCTGTAGCTGTATAACTTCTAAGTATCATGTAAAACAAGATCAGGCATGCCTAAAGGTCAGTTCCATGTGCTTTCTCCTATTAACATGGTGAACATGGGCATCCTGAGGCAATGTAGCAACTGCCTCCTGTACACCGACAACCCTTTCCTCTTACCTCTCAACACTCAGACTTATATAACCAAATTGGAAGCCATGCACTCTCTAGCCAAGACTGGAATAGCTGGTCAAGAGGAGGAGGTCAACACTTGCAACACACCACATGGAACACATAGTGAAACACACCACATGGAACACATAGCCCACCAGAACACACACCAGCACTGCCTTCACATGAAAACACAAACCACACACCCACCTTCATGGAAGCTCTCAATCAAAATCTACCCAGACAGCAGAGACCTCCAAGACAGAAATGCACTTGACCACCACAACACAACACTAATCATGAGACACATAACTCTCCTAAACAGTGTGCCACTCAACCAAACCCCCCTAAGGAAAAACAGCATTCCCATCGCACTAGTCATAGGTGACTCGATAGTGAGGCACACTGATGTCCCACTCACTAAGATGAATAAGGAGAAAGTAACAGTTGGCTGCCTGTCAGGTACCAGGATCCACCACATAATGCATGCACTCAGGTCCCTCAACGACAGGTACAAATATGACTCTGTCATTGTACATGTGGATGTGAATGCCTGAGACATACCTCCCTGGACTACATGAAAAGAGACATGGAGGAGCTCTTGGATTATGCACCCCAGATGGGTATGACCTTAGCCCTGAGCAGCATCCTACCATCACTCAGAATTATACCACAGTACAAGCAGAGAATAATTGATTTCAACAGTTGGCTAAGTTTCTGGTGTCATTCTAAGGGGATCCAGTATCTGTCTGCCTTGTATGACATGATTGACAGACCTCAATGCTTTGCCAGAGAAGGTCTGCATCTGTCACCTCTGTGCTTCTGGGTACTGGCCAAGGCTCTTGCCACCGGTAAAGTGACTTTTTTAGGTGGTGTTCCAAAGACCAAATTATCACCGTAACAGCTACAAACAAATGGAATCTGAGAGTCATGCTGCTCAATGCTAGAAGTCTAAATCACAAAATGCATTCCCTTGAAGCACTCCTTAAAATGGAGAACATTGACATTTGTGCTGCAACAGAGACATGGTTCAAGGCAACAGAAAGCACCCCTGCACTACCAGGTTATAACTCATTCCACACCTTTCAGCCCCAGAACTTGGACCAAATCTCCAAAGGCAGTGGTGTTTCCATATTCATAAAGGATAGACACACCTCCAGACTGGTAGCCCAAAATAATGTATCAGAGATACTTAAGGTGCAGCTAACATTGGGTAAGACAGTGATTCAGGTTGTAGCCTGTTACAGGTCCCCATCCATGTCCCAAGATTCACACTCCACGTCCCTAAGCACTGTGAAGAATATTAGGGTCCAACCTAACACTATCATACTGGATGACTTCAACTACCCCTCCATTAACTGAGAAAACTACTCATGTACCAATACACTTGCCTAACATTTCCTGGAATACATTAATTCCAATGCCCTAGACCAGCTCATTCTTACCCCCACTAGAGGCAGCAACATCCTTACATCCTTGACCTGGTCATTACTAACATGGGCAACTGTTGTTCTAAACCAATAGTCAACTCCTTCCTGGTTAGATCCGACCACAAGCTAATCATCTTGGAAATCCACAACCCCCCCCCCCAAAGGTATCCACCATAAAACATTCTCCAAAGCTAACTTTGGGCTCCTAAAAACAGAGGTGGTTAACTTCACAGCACCCATGCAAATGGAGAATAGTTGCATGACTGCCAAATCATACATCAATGCACTGTATGAACATGTACACAAATACATGGATCTTGCCGTACCCAATAGAACCAAGATGCTCTCCTCCAAAAAAAGGAAGCCAATCTGGTGGTCCCCTGACATAAACAAACTACAACAGAAGGAGGAAACTGATGTGGAATAAGGTGAGGTCCCAAGACTGGAAAAACGCCCTTATCAGCCTCAACAAATAGTTGAGATCTCTCATCAAATCCTCTAAAGCTAGCTATGAAAACAGAACTGCAGCAGATAGTAAAGACAACCACAAGGCCTTGTATAGTTATGTAAAGAATCTCCACAGCAATACCCAGATTTGCTCTGAGCTACTGCACAATGGTACCCCCTATACCGAGCCAACAGATATTGCCAATATATTAGCCGACAGATTCAATGCCAACTTTACCCATCTCTCCCCCCAAAGGACCAATCATAATACCAGTAGATTGCCAGACACCCAATATTACTGCTGCACAGGTTAAAACAGCACTGTCCAAGGCCGTGATTACAGCTTCTATGGGACCTGACAATATCCCTGGCTGTGTTCTACATGAACTATGGAGTGAACTGGTACCTCACCTGTGTGCCCCGTTCAATCACAACCTCACCTCAGGCCTTGTCCCTACTGAATGGCACACTGCTACAATCATCCCTCTCCACAAAGGAGGAGCGACTACAGACCCATTAACCTGACAAGTCTGATATGTGAAGCTATGGAACGCATCTTCATGGATTTAATAAACAAGGATATAGGGAATCTCCAAACACTGGATCCTACACAGTTTAGCTTTGTGAAGGGTAGATCATGCCTGCTCAACTTGATCGATATCTTTGAGTCAGTCACCAGAGTTGTGGATGAAGGCAAGGTGGTTCATACAGCCAGATTGATCTGGCCAAGGCCTTTGATACCATTCCCCACTCAGGAATCATAAAAAACCTCACTATGCTAGGCATCAACCCATATATCACTAGATGGGTTGCAACCTGGCTCACAGATAGAACCCACAGTGTGAAAGTAGCTGACTCCAAGTCAGACTGCTGACCAGTCACAAGTGGATTCCCACTGGGATCAGTCCTTGGTCCTCTCCTGTTTAGTATCTACTTCTCAGAAGTCCAGTCAAACACAAAGGGACTCTAGTTGACAAAGTTCACAGGTGATTGCAAGTTGGGAGCCATTATTAACTCCGCAAGTGATGTTGACATCCTACAGAAAGGCCTCACTGAGACCAATGACTGGTGTCAGAACCATGGCCTTAAGCTTAATGCCAAAAAATGTGTCATCATCTCCTTTGGGAAAAACCCAGTTCCTATGAATTACCACATGAATGGTAGTCCACTGAACACAGAAGGCATTATAAGAGATCTAGGAAGACAGGTTGGCATCAATCTCTCTCTTTTGACCACCACATAGCCACTGTGGTCAGAAAGTCCTTCTATGTGGCACAACTCATTACAAAGGGTTTTGCATCCAGGAAGAAAGAGGTCATTGTCTCCCTCATTAGGCCAATCATCAAGTACAATGCCCCATTTGGCATATACCTCACTAGACACCTGCAACAACTAGAGAGGCTGCAAAAGTACCTCACAAAGAGGATCCTAGACTTTAAACACTTGTCCTATATGGACAGACTCAAAAAACTCCAACTATTCTCTGTTTCATATCGCCTACTTAGCGGCGATCTCTGCTTGACTTTCAAAGCCATGTCTGACCCAGCTCTGTTAGAAATGCTACATCTAAAAATATCCCAATCCCTCTGCACCACACACTCCAGAAACCTCAACCTCATTACCACAATCAACAGAACGTGCTGGAGGGACAGGTTCATAACCCAGAGACTGCCCATGCTATCGAATAGACTTCCCATACATGTCAAACAGAGCACCTCACTGGCCCTCTTCAAGAAAAATCTTGATGAGTGGATGGGAAATAGAAAATTGACCCGAGAGATCACACCAGTGGCTCCACTCATCAGAGGCACTGGGAACTAGGGTCAGGTGGCACAATGCCAAGGTAATCCTATGGGCTAGGCTTGTAAAGGCTCCAGGGCCATTAGTCTAGTATATACCTATGAACCTATACATGTCAAACAGAGTACCTTGCTGACCCCCTTCAAGCATAGCCTTGATGAGTGGATGGGAAACCACAAATTTGTCCCAGGGGTTCCACCTATCTCCCTCACTGACAGAGGTGACAGGTGCTGACTGAGGTTGCTTTTTTGGGGATAATCTCTTGGCTAGGCTTGTAAGGGCCCTTGGGCCATTAGCCTAGTAATGTCCTATGATCCTATGAACACAGAGTATACTTTTAGTAATGGAGTAGCCCCCTTCTCATCCCAGGCCTGGAGCTCCTTTTACAGGTAGTTGTATTACTTGTAAAGGCTGTCCGCCATTTCCCTGTCATTCTTTTAAACACTCAAGAGGCACTTTGGGATTGAGGAAGGACTCAGACTGTACACTGCCACCTTGCTGTACCATAGCTGCACCACGTACTTGACAACTTTAGCGCAACCACCTCGTAGCTGTTCCTATATATGTTTATCTTGCAAGCACAGTGCTCTAGCATCCCACCACTATCCCATCTTCTAGTTAATATCTGTCTTGGGAGTTTGCACTGAAATATCATATAGAGCTCTTTAGAACAACAAATGACCGATCACTAACAACTGTAATCAGAGTATGATTAACTAGATGCCACTTTCAGTCATTTGATAATTTTGCTCATTTCTATTTCCTGTTTGGCAGGACTAGTTATATTCTTGGGCTCACTTCATTCTTGATCAGTCTCTGATCATGGATTCCTAGACTGGTCCTGCAAACTGGACAATGAGTCCTTCTTGAGGCGCTGGAAAGGACACATCTCATCAGCCAAAGAATGCAGTTATACAAAGAGCTGCCCAGTTTTTTGCAATCCTGCAACTACCTTTTAACGGACTGCAGCACATTGGCTACAGAGCTGGTTTGCAGAAAGGGGTTGGGAGATATTCACAAACTTGTAAATATTTTATTCGCCAAAGGTACCATCTCCTATTTCTCAGTGGTGGTGCTGCAGTAGCATTGTCGCCTCACAGTAAGACGCTGTCCGGTTCGATCCTCAGCTAGAGCGTCTTCTGCGTGGAGACATGCGTGAATGAGCGTACCTTCATTGAAGGTTGTGCGTCAGGGCTGGTAACTCGGCACATAAAAATCAACTACCAATCATTAGCGGACCAGAGTTCCGCTGTGGTGACCCCTAACCCGGAAAAGACACAAACAAAATTGGCCTTTCCTTCCTTCAGTCTTTACCTGCACAGCTTATTTCTCTCTTTTTTTTAACTTCTCCAAATCTTTTGGGTTTCTAATACTATGACAGGAATGGACCCCATTCCTAAGTCAAAGTACAATTAAAGTTCAAAAAATTATTATTGTTTCACTCCTTGATGTCAGCCAAAAGTGCTCTTTGCAGCATCCGCAATGTGCACAGTAACGACTCCTTCTGTAATTCAAATGGAGTTACATGTATTGGTAGCACATCTAAATATGATTTTAGACTCTTTTTTATAAGACCTGTTGCTCCTACTACTATCGGAACTATCTAGGTTTCCTTCTTCCCCACTGCTCTAGTTTCTGCTTGCAGATCCTGATATTTTAGGACTTTGTGTCTGTCTGTAGGCAGGACACTGTAGTCACTGGGTGTGGTGATTTCAGTGATCAATGCTACTTTTGTCTTCTTTTCCTGGACCACTATATCTGTCTTCCTAGCAACTATCTTTTGAACTGTTGGCAATGGATGATCCCATGTGATGTAGACTTCATCATTTTCTATGATGCTTTGTGGCTCGAGTTTCCAGTGTTTTTCAGCCACTTCAACACTATAATGCTTGCATAATCCCCAGTCCAGCAGTCTTGAAACATTATTATGCCTTTCAACATACAGTCCTTCTGCCATTAGTGTGTTACAGCCAGCAACTAGGTGTGCTACAGTTTGCAACTCTGTTTTACAAAACCTAAACGTGTCTGTTTCTCCCACATGTTCAATGGACTTTGTAAACCAATGAGTACGTAGCCCATTATCTTGTGCCACCAATATTTCATCTTTTGGTTTAAATTCACCTCTTTTTAACCATTTCTGCATTCGTTCCTGATCAACATGAGGTTCTTCCAGACATCTTCTATACTTGCAACTATATTTATGCATTTTCCACATTTCTTGGCTTTTCATTTGATCCTTCACCTTATAATCTTTTTTTTTGTTTTTTGGCACATTCAGTTGCTGCCTGATTTTTATCTACTTCTAGTTTGATTTCCATTCCTGCTTGACGGTGATATGCTTCTGCTAAGTTAAGCAGGGAAATAATCTTAGATTTATTCTCCTTATGTTTCAAAACTTTCACTACATTTGGGTCTCGTGAAGTCAGCAGATATGTGTGGAGTTCCACAATTGCAGATCTATACATGTAATCAATTTCAAGGAGGCCCATCCATCCTTCGTAATGGGGACTATATAATCTTGGTATGCACTGATTATTATAAATCATTTGGTGAGCATGAAGCATCCTTCTTGTTTTAATATCTAATTTATCCAACACATTTTGGGGCCAATCAATCATGCCAAAACTGTAAGTTAGGATAGGAAGAGCAAATGTCAATGCTGTTTTCAGGATTAATTTAAGTCTTCTAAAATATTCCTTACTAAGTTTGACTCACATTTGTTCATGTTTTATCATCCTTCTTCATTTCCCAAGTATTTATACACTTCCTCTTGCTCAAGTTCTTTTATATCACATGTCCAAAACTGGTGTTTTCCTGGTGCTGCAATTTTCCTGCTTTAAGGGTTGTTTTTGCACATTTATCTAGGCCAAGTCACATTCTAATATCATCTGAAAAAGTTTTGACAACCTGAAGCTATGCTTTCAATTCCTCATCTCATGATCTATACAGTTTTAAATCATCAACAAATAGAAGATGTAAAGTCTTTATTCTCTATTGTTTTCTAGGAGTCAAATTATAGCCATGGCCTAAGCTGTTAAGTAAACAGCTTAATGAGTTCAGGGCAAGGCAGAACAGCAAGGGTGACAGAGAGTCACCCTGGAATATCCCCCTTTGCAATTAAACCATGATAAAGGACAAATTATTATCCCAGGTATAAATATTCAAAGTGGTCTGCCATTATTCATGGTCACTGTAGCATAGCCAATTAGTGTAGGATGAATCTTATACATTTTTAAGCACTCTTTTATCCATGAATGTGGGATATTATCAAATGCTTTTTTTGTAGTCAGTCCATTCCCATACTTAGATTCTTCCCCTTTTTTACATTTCTCCACTGTGACTTTATTTCACAACAAATGGTTCTTTGTTCCATATGACTTTCTTTTATTGCTCTTTTGTTCTACGGCCATAATTGAGTTTTCTTCTAAATGACTATAAACTCTGTCAGCATCAGTTCTCGTGTATAGTTTATATGTCATCAGAAGCCAAGTTATTGGTCTATAATTTTTGGGGTAGCTTGCAGGTTCACTCTTAAGTAGGAGCATTGTTTTACCTATTGTTAGCCAGATTGGTGTCTGTTCAGGGTGTGCATATAAATAGTTCTAACTCATGGCTAGGTCTTCATGCAAAGATGTTAATACTTTTAACCAAAGGTTAGACACTGTATCTGGGCCTGAGGTTTTCCAATTAGAGGCTTTTCTTAACTTTGTTTCAATCTCTCTGGCTGCTACTTCATCCCATTTCATATCCTGTACCTTTAAACTTCTTATTCTTTCTTTTACTTCTTTTATCCATTTAGCATATTTGTTGTGCTCCACAGGATCTTCATAGATACTTCTCCAAAATGCATCTATTTCTTCTTTTTTTGGCTGTCTTTCAATTCCTTTTACCTTGTTTCCCAATTCTCTATAAAACTTTTTTGGGTCATCTCTAAATTGCCTATTTTGTATTTTTCCTTTATATTTATCTGTATATCTTCTAAGTTTTTCCATCTGTGCTAAAATTTTTAATTTATTATTTGCGATAGTGCATGATAGATCTTGATCTATTCTAATACTGTGCACTGCTTTTATCACATCTATCTTTCTTAGTATTTTTGTTGATCTATTCCCTCTTCTATAGTCTTCTAACAGTGACACTTCTTGTCTTAATTGCTTTATATTTTTCTCTATTCGATACTTCCATAATGGTATTCGATTTCTCCCCTTCCTTTGCCTCAATATCCCGTGCTCTTGTGGTAGAGCTTTATCAGTTATTAATTTAGCTGCACAGTAACATATCCTGTTTACTTGTGTTATATTGCATTGATCTCTATGGACAGTCCTAATTGCTGTGTGACTTTGGGGGTTTTATTGACCTTCTGCAGTCTATTTCTTTAATTGATTTTAATATATCTATCTATAACCATTTAACCAAGCAACTCTTCCCTTAGTTCATTTTCTTCCAGATTGAGGGCACATCCCTTGTTTTCCACTTCTTGCGTGCAATCTATAGAAAGTTCTATAGCATGTTCCTGTGGCACATTCTCTTCAATTTCATCCTGTGCCATCCGTTGTTCTGTCATATGGGAACTCACTGGCATATCACTCCTCAACAATGACTGCATCAGAGTTTCCGCAGTCTCCTGTTCCTTCCCTTGCTGTCTAGCTTTAAGTGAAAGTTTATGCTGGTTTCCTGTGGAAGGCTCCAAAATATCTTGATACGGCACCTGACCAATTGCTTCCTCTTCCACTGGTTTCCCCTTAATTTGGATATCTATTGCTCTATCCTCTTGTGGTGCTTTCTGTATTAGATTTTCTATACTGAATCCTTCACTTTGCAGGTGCTCCATAACCTCAATTTCTATTTCTTTAACTCCTCCATTACTAATCTCCTTTTCTACTTTTCCTCTTTGTCTTCTTATTTTTTGTATTGTACAGTTTTCTATATCCAGATTCCTTTGCTTGTACTTCTCTTCAAATATCTTTGGTGCTGCTTTTTTTGTTTTGGTTAGTTTTGCTTTCTCCTTGGCATAAATATTACACCATATTAAACTCTTTTCCTTTCCCATGTCCATATTTCTTCTTCAGATGTCTCCTGATCTTCCTGCTTCTCCTTACTTTGGGGACTCAATTCATTATGCTGTGATGTAGTCTGTGTTAGACTTAATCCTTCACTCTGCAGACACTCCATAACTTCAACTTCTATTTCTTTAACTTCTGCTTTACTAATCTTCTTTTTCACATTCCCCCTTTGTGATATTAATTTTATATTGAAATTTTCCATATCTGTATGCCTATGCCTGTATTTCTCTTCGAATATCTTTGTGGCTGCTTTCTCTATATTAATTAACTTGGCTTTTCCTTTGCATAAATATTGCACCATATCAAATTTCTCTTTCTTTTCCTTGTCCATATTTCTTTTTTATACTTTTTAAAACTTTCTAGGTTTTGTTGTTTACATTTTCGTACTTCCTCAGATGCTTCTTTTTCCAAACAGATCATTTCTTGATCTTTATACTGTAATTCAAAAATCTGTTGTATTAATGAACACAAATTTTTATTTGAAGCTTCTGGCAGTTTTTCCTGTGAAAGTATTTTTTTCTCTAATTTATCTCTTAATCTCTTTGTATATCCTCTGTCTGGTAATTCTGGGCTTTTTGAATAATAGTAACAATACATAATTCCTTTCTTATCCTCAATAGTCCACGCTATCATCTTTATGACTCTTCTTTGGCCTATCAGTTTTTGTGGACTCCTTCTTCTTTCTACAACAGGGGGACCATCCTCCCCTTGGACCTGGCCTGGCCCAATTGCAGGAATGTTTCTGTATTTTGAGGAGTCTACACTGTTATTTTATCCAGTCCTGGCACCAGTGTGCCTACCAGGATTGGACACTTTTTTATCCTGGGACTTGTGCACCCAGCTATCTTTTTTTTGTTTTTGACTTACTTCTGTCCATGATATATGCTATATAAATACAGTCTCTATATCAGTGTCACCTTGGTGAGATTTTGTGAAAAACAGGGTCCACCTCATGAAGGTACTCACCAAGACTTGAGGATGAATTCTACTTCAGCACTACTACTCTCCTTTGCTTGCTGACGTTTCATCTCCCCATAAGGACCCCTCTTTTTTAGAGAATATGAAGTCCTTAAAGATGCATGGTTCATAGTATTTCTTTTATATTCTTCACACTTGTCAATAACCACAAACTGACAATCCACTGAGTATGTTAAATGAAAATCTGGCAGTTATAGTCTTCATTGCTGGTTTACATGCTCATTGCATTTGCTCACTCTGTACAATTAGTAATTAACTACATTAATATCATTTTCTTATGTATTCAACAAATGAATAAATAAACGTTTAATCTGTTTGGTCTTCTGCATGTTATCTATTAGCTTAGTGTCTTTACTTCTACAACACCTTCCAAACTAGGCCACATTGAAAACAGACTCTATCTTCTCTGATTACAGTATTGTCATTAATGTGATCAGGAAACAAATTATTCTTGCTCTCTAAATAACCAGTTTAAAAGATATCCATATGCTAAAAAGAATTAAGTAATACTGAATCTTGTAGTTCCCCAATGGTTTGTGATTCTCCCTACAGACTTCTATCACTAAATACTCACTTTACCAAACTGTATCCCTTTCATACTTTTTGCCTTCTATACCTACATTCTGTGAGAGAAAAAGCCTAAGGCCTTTTTGAAATGCAAATATACTACAGTCATGAGACTTTTCTTACCCATGTCAGCTGTGACTAATCAAAGGATTGTATGGAAATGGTTAAGCATGCCATCTCTTTTGTAAAAGGAAGTTATTGTCCATCTGTCAATCCATTAGTCTCCAGGAATCTGACTTTCCTTCTGCTCAAAATGGTTTTTATCACCATGAGAGCAATGAAAGTGAAAGCAGTTGGTCTGTATTCACCCATGTCTTTAATGGATTGCCCATCTATTCTTTGCAACATCACCACTGTTTCCATCTCTTAGCCCACTTGCAGTAAGCCTTTATTTATCTCAGTGTCTATCCATCTATCTGCCTATTTATCTATGTATTTATTTATTTTTCTAAAAGAGGTTATTGTCACTAGGCCTATGGCTCATTTCCAGAGGAGAACTAAGGTTGTACTTTTTATCAACTAGGGGAAATTTGGCCAGGTCACTAAGAAGATTCCTTAGTAAATACCAGGGCAGCTTTAACATTCACCTGATCTGTCTCTAGCCACCTGGGATTTTCATTTATTTCTTTACTGAAAGAAGGCACCTCAGGTGTGTAGCAACTCCCCACAGTGCTGCATTTACAGTTTCGTTATTGGAATATAAGTCAAAGCAATTGGTCTGTAGCCACAACCTGCAGCCTTATCAACTTTGCAGCATCAAAGATGTGTACAGCCTGCTCAGCTGCTGACTCTACAGAAACCTTGGAGCAATATTTTCATTCATTCCCTGTGCCTTTTTATTGCAGTCTGAGCTTATATTCTGTGTCTTCCTGAAGCACCATCCACCTATACAGCTCTGCCAACATGAAAAATGAGACTAGACCATAATGGGAAGTCTGTCTTCTTGCTTTTTGTTTTCTTGTATATACATCAATAAAAAAAATATTTAGTACCTTTTACTGATTTTCTTTATATTAATCACTGCTTATATAATAGCTACCCAGCCTCCAAACCTTCAGGGTATCTTCCATACACCCAAAATAGTATTCATCTGAAGGTGAGCTGACAAAAAGTTAAGTTTGGACACAAAATCATTCAGAGCTTTCCTGCCGCTGAATAGAGTGCTGTTCTGTGGGCTTTCAAGAATCAGCTGTCAGCTTGAGCTGCTCCATTGCTGGGCAGATAAGTATCCTTTGGGAAGAAACCTTCCACATATTATTGTTAATATTTATTTTTTTTACTTTCATTTGTGGGAAAGTACTATTTAAGTTAGGATATGTGTTCTTCTTGACTATCACATGACTTTGCTGTACTTTTAAATGGGAGTGCACTTTTGTCTTTTGCAGTTTAAAAGTTGAATTAAACATTTTAAAACCAGTTTTTGTGCAGAAACTGTTTAAATTACTTTTCTGGGCTAAAGTGTATTAGAGTGCTTTGTACTATGTTTTTGTTGGGAAAGGTGACATTATACTACTTTTAAAACTGTACTTGCTTGTGCTGCTTAGCTTACCTGGAAAAGAGGCACCATTTTCATCTTGACCATGAACTAAACTTCCAGTCCCACGGTTGGTCTTACCTCAAGCCAAAAAAAGAAAAAAGTTAGTTAGACAGCCTTTACCACCACATCAAGCTAGTAATTTGCCTCAGCAACAGGTGGGTGACTCTGCTGTGGCCAAAGCTGGTTTGTCAGACCATGCATCTTTTTCCCCAGATCCCTCCTGTTTAGCCCATACAGCCACTATGAACCAAGATTTAGCCATGCTCACTGTGGTTGTTGAGGGCCCCTTCACGGCCAAGGGAGAGCCACTTTTGTCAGTGTTGGGAGAAGGGACCGAGAAAGTGTACCTGTTTAAACATAATCTTGTGCTCATTTCTGGGTAAGTTGTTGCTGCCATTAAAAATCCTGTTTGCCTTTATTTTACTGTCAAAAAGAAACAGAAAGCTAAACACATATCTTCTCCTGTTTCAGCTTCACTGGAAAGTAGTAGTTTGTTAAGTCTGGCTCAGGGTGTTTTCTTTAGGGTGTTGACCCTTCTTATTAGGTCATTTCTGGCAAGAGAAAAATGGATTCCTCTTTTCCTGAAAAGATTAGAGAAAGTGAATCTGGAGAGGAATGCGATGGGGCAGATACAGTTGTTTTTCTCCTCAGAATTCTGTATCATACTCAGAGGAGACCATGTTATCTGAATCTCCATTTCAAAGACTCTCTTTCTCTTTCTCTGAGAATGTGCCAAAGTGTTTAGTGGGAGAACACTTACATTTCTCACTCACTCAGAAAATACTGTGAAATGTTACAACCGGAATTCCCAGAAATGTTACAACTGGAATTCCCAGAAATTCCATCTCCCAAATGCTACCAGCACTGGGGGGGTTTGTCATAGCCTGTTGTTTTCCTCTTTCAAGGCTTTCCCATGTCAAAATGTTTTTGAAAGGAGTATTGCATAACAGACCTCGAAAAAAACTGGTGGCTCCTCCTTGGGATCTTAATTTTGTGCTAAAGAAGATAGCACTTGCCCCATTTATTATTTCATTTTTATTTATCTGACATTTGTTGACCGGGTTAGTCTGAATGAGCTGTTGCCCTTTTTCAGCGGAAGCCCGGGGAGAAAAGCTCCACAGTTAACCCATATGTATAGAATAGTACAATAATAGAAAAGTACATACATAGTTTACGAACCTTGCTGGTTTTACTCGTCTAGCTGACTTAAGGTTCTTAGCATGAAAAACAGTTTTACTGGTTACTCTGACCTCTGCAAGAACAGTATCTGAGTTGCCAGGTCTTATGGTGAGTCAACTTTACCTCATTTTCCTCAGAGACAGGGTTTCCTTGAGAACTAGTCCTTCTTTTAGGCCTAAAGTGTCATCCAAGTTTACTCTAAGTCAAACTATCACTGTCTCTCTGTGTTCTTCCTGAACCCCGAGATAAGAAAGAAAGGATACTTCATACCTTGAATGTCCACTGGCGACTCGAGTGTTATCTTGAACAGCTGTTCATTTCTTGTGAAGGTAAGAAGAAGGGACAACCTGTGTTAAAAGACTGTTTCCAAATGGTTGTGTTGTGATATTATTTTCTGTTATTCCCACCACAACAAAACTGTTCCGGGCAGGGTCAAGGCTCATTCTACCAGGGTCTTGGCTTCATTTATGGCTTTTTGGAAAGGGACGGACTCTACAGGTTCATAGGTAAGTACAAGGCTAGCTCCCCTCAGTGAGTCACTTTAAACCTAGCCAATTTCTCTTTTTGTGTGTGAGATAATTTATTCCATTTATTTATAGATTGGCCTTACCCAGCCAATGGGCGATAATGATATATATATATATATATATATATATATATATATATATATATATATATATATATATATATATATATATATATATATATTACCCCTAATGGGAATAATTGGGATCATACCATAGATAATTTGAGGTGACCCATGCATGGGATAGAGATTTAGAGGCTATACAGTACAAGGGACAGTCCTGGGGTAAATTTTCTGTTTCCCTTCCATAGGTCTAAGTTGCACTTGAAAATGGACAGGGATGAACTTTGTTTTATGTGGCTGGATGGTCTGTTCCATTGCAGCAGTATCCTCTGCGAAATATGCCTGTACTTCCAAGCTATTCTGATGACGTTACAGAAGAGGTTTAGATCCCTAGACTGAGTATTTCTGATGCCATTTGTCTTGCAAAGTGCAGTAGGTCCATTAGTAGTGGTTCAGAGGATGCCTTGTATGACAGACACAGGTCACTTTTTAGCAGTCTGCAGGATACTGAGTATAGTGACAGGGCTTTGAGTTTATCTGTGTAAGACATGTTGTTTAGGCCTTGTATCCTTTTAGTAAGGTATATCTGTGGGCTTTCCAGTTGATGTATGTGTTTGGACAGATACATGGCAAAGGGGCTATTATATTCAATGACTGGCCTAATGAGGGCTGAATAAAGAGGGTTGATGACATCCCTAGATCCAGACACAATTTCTTTGTTTATAAGCTATGCAATACAGAAGGGCTTTCTTGCAACAATAGATAAATGTTGGTCAAAAGTTAGGTCACTGCCCACATAGGTTCACAAATCCCAAATAACTGGCTAAACCCTTATGAGTGTATTGCCACAATGGTAGTTCCCTGGGGTAGATGACTTCTCAAAGGCTACAATAATGCATTTTTTTGCCATTTATTTTCAGACCATGATTTTGACACCAGTTATTTATTTGAGACAAACCTTTCTTCATGGTGGCTAAGTCATCTGGGGGTTCAATGACTGCTCTTAGCTTGCAGTCATCTGCAAACTTAGTCAGTCAGAGGCCTTTAGTATTAGCTTTTGCTTCAGAAAAATAGACGCCAGATAGGAGATCCCAGCACAGAACCCTGGGGACTTCACTGGTGACTGGTCCCTTTGTTGAGGTAACTTCCTTTATTTTGATTATCTGTGACCTATATGTGAGACAGTTGGCAATCCAGTAGATGACATACTGGTTTACTCCCTGTTAATTTAGCTTTTATGCTATGCCTGAGTGGAGATTTGTGTCAATAGCTTTGTCCAGGTCGAGATATGCAGTATGTACAGTTTTGCCTTCATCCATTGCTTTGGTGGTCTTTTCAAAAAAATCCATCAGGTTGATTAAACATGACTTACCCTTGACAAATCCAGACTGAGGTAGGTTTAGTGTTTGAAGGTTCCCTATGTCATGATTGATTAATTCCATGACAAGCCTTTCCATGGCTTTGCATATGAGGCTGGTCAGACTTATGGGTCTGTAATTACCTGTGTCTGTAGAAGGTCCTCCCTTATGCACAGGAATGACTGTAGCTGTTCTCCCATTCACTTGGTACAAGCCTGTATGGAGGCTCAGATTGAGCGGTGTTGTTAGGAGTGTGTCTAAATTGAGTTACATGCTATTTAAGATGCACCCAGGGATATTGTCAAAACAAAATTATTCTAAATGCAATAACCTGGTCCTCTGTAAATACTTTTAAAAAGCACTACAAATTAGACCACCTCCCAGTTGTTTCAAGACATGGTGATCTATGCCTATAGCATAGGCTACTGCAGCATTGATCAATATGAAGAACATAGCACAGTTGTGAAAGTAGACTTCCCATAACAGTGGATGTTTGAATGAACACTGCTGCAGTAGCCACTCCGTCCATACTTCCCCTTTGTTTTTTGTTTTTTTGTTTTTTTAATGCCAGGGTGTGGGCATTTATTTTTTGTTGTTTCTAGCAATGTCCTCTCAGGGCTCAGCAACCCTCTTGCATGGCATGAAAGCTCTGAAGGGCTTGGTGCACAAACTTGTCTTTTAGTCAGCTCAGCTTGAGCTGGGTAATGGTTTAGCCACATGGAAGATGACCTGTAGCTTTGGAAGCAGACCGGCTGCTATATCGTGTGCAGGATATAACCATATAGTTTAGGCTACTGCAGCAGTGATCATTTGAACATCTACTTCTGTGGTAAGTTTATATACACAATTGTACCTTCCATAGCTTCCTCTTTCTTCTTCTGATATGCTTTTAAATTCAGGGCCCTGTAAAACAGCATTACCAGAATATGGCCACTGTTGCACTATTGTCTCTATCAAGTGACTCACTCATATACCATGTATCACTGTCCTTAAGTGTCATATTTGTAACTACTAATATGTAAATGGCAACTGGTCCACCAGTTTTCAGGATTCACTTTTCAGCACACATGCATTTATATCTTGCAACTAAAGGTTTGCATATTTGATCCTTTTCCACATGACTATCTGTAGTATCATAGGATACTTCTATTTGGATCCCGTATACTTGGGTATCAATTACACTTATTATATGGATTAATTATTTCTGTTATATATGTGACATTTTACTTGAGGACACTAATATATATATTCATTCTGTATTACAATTTCTCACTATTATTTTCCTGGTTGTTTCTTACTGTAAATCTCAAAGCATAATGGATCAGGTAAAAAGGATCAGGTAACACACCAGAGGTTGTAAAAGACCAACCCACCTAGTACCTGCCCACACAGAGTCATCCATGACATCACTATGAGTACTTAAAGCAATGTTGGAATGCACTTGTATTGATTTCTGAAGAAGTTCATTTACTTTGTAATAAAAGTGCGAACGAAAGCGCTCAAATCAATCTACCTGGCGTCAGTGTGGCTTTTTTCCATACAGAAATAATCCTCAGGGACCTTATTTCCTACTAGTAAGTGGTTAAAGTTTTGCAGTTTGCTGTGTAATATTCTAAATATATATATATATGTGTGTGTGTGTGTATATGTGTGTGTGTGTGCGTGTGTGCGTGTGTGTGTGTGTGTGTGTGTGTGTGTGTGTGTGTGTGTGTGTGTGTGTGTGTGTGTGTGTGTGAGACATATAATGAGTTAACTCCACTAACCTTTATACTTATTCCTTACAATGGCCTGTTGGGAACAGGTCTAGCATATTTACCCATTTGCCATCCAAATAAACACAAGTTAATAAATAATACAGTATCATAATCAGAAATTGGAATAGATAACATTACTATGAACCAAAAATACAATAGCTTCTGCTGAACTGAAAGCAGAATATCAGAAGTTCACTAGACTTATGGAGCAGGAGAAGACCATATGCTGGTTATCTACCAATGTCCTGGTCTTATTAGAGGCCCAGGTGCTGGACAGTTAGCCACTGGGTGGACTGAGCAGAATTATCTTACATAGGAAGGGGGCAGGTTTTTATGTCATTGAAACAAATCTTCCTGCAGAATGGGTAAGTCATTTGGGGGATCATTAACTGCTCCTAGCCTCAGTCATCTGCATACTTGATCAGCCAGTGCCCTTTGGTTTTGGCTTTTACTTCAGAAAAATAAATGCCAAACAGGAGAGGGCCCAGCACAGAACCCTGGGGGACTCCACTAGTGACTGGTCTCTTTTTTTGGGTAACTTCCCCTATTTTGATCATCTGCATAATATCTGTGAGCCAGCTTGCACTCCAGCAGGTGACATAGGGTTTTATTCCCAGTTTATTTTCTACTATGCCTAAGTGGGGATTTGTGTCAAAAGCTTTGGCCATCTGGAGGTATGCAGTCTATACTGCTTTGCCTTCATCCATTGCTTTGGTGACTTTTTCAAAAAAACAAAAATAAATCCACTAGATTGAGTAAGCACGTCCTGCCCTTGACAAATCCAAACTGAAACTAGACTTACAGTATGGTCTAGTGAAGACCATAAAAAAGCAGGTGTCAAGCTACCAGGAGGCCTAAGAGTGACATCAAAGTGTTGAAGACAGATCAATAACAATTTAAAAAGATGACATTTTGAAGCAGAATATTATTTAAGATGTTGAAATCAGAAGGTGCTAAAGCAGATCAGTATCTATCTTATGCCAAAGGAAATGGCCAATTTCTGATCACTTATAACAATCTGAGGAGCGCCGGGTTATTCTGAAGGTTACACTGTAGTGAAACTTCTGCAGAAATTGCTGAGGAAACTGAAATGTACAGAACTATGAGATGTTCTGGTTTATGACTATAGAAGAACTAGATACGAACAACTAGCACAGCTCTTCAGAAAGTGGAAGCAGAAGGTTAATCTCAGCCATTGTAGAAATTGGGAATTGATCTCTTTAGGAAAATCCATACTGAAAGGCCTGTTTGTTTCAGAAAGTACTAATGAAAGAATAAAAAAATAAAAAATAAATAAAAACGAGAACACACAAACTGAAGCTTTGTACTAAACATGGATAGACTGGCTTCTTATACTCAAAAACTGGTAACATTGCAAGACACAACTTATCCATCAGAATAGAGGGCATAGGACACTGAATAAAGACATCCAGCTAGCCATGAACTCACAACTAATACACTTGACTATTAGATTATACGTCTTTTTTCCTTGAATAGTGCTGTCTTTTTATGAAACTTAGGTTGTATTTAAAAATTAATGTCATTTATTATGTCAATTAGATGAAAAAGAAGGCAAAACAGTCAGGTAAAAAAATGACAGTACCAAACAGTTAAACTCATTACCCTGCAGCAGAGGAATTTTGCTGAAATAATCTTAGTAAAAATCAGTCTGGAAGGTGGAAAAAAGGGAATAATTGAGTCAGCTGAGTTACTAGGTACTGTACTGTACCTACTCAATGTTTTTCTTGCCTCACAGGTTTAACTACTCTTCTGTTCCCTAGAGCACCACCCATTTTGTGAACATGCCCAAACTAGATGTACAAATTCAACCCTGGTTTTACAGGTTACAGTTTTTGACTTTTTTCCGTCCCTGGCTTACTCATTTGGGCTTTGCCTTGTACTGTTTACCTTCAAAACAAATGTTTTTTAGCTGAGTAGAGACTCTGCCCTTGATGTTCCAGAAGAACAAAAGAATTGTTCACAGGATTGAAAGATGACTAGATTTTCACACGCAACATTTCTCTGAGCGTCAAACTACAGTTTTCAGATGCAACAGACCTCCCCTAAGTTAGACTATGTTTAGTGGAAAACTGGTAATCAAACAATCCACATGTACGTGTATACACACAAACACACACACACACACACACACACACACACACACACACACACACACACACACACAAACACAAACACACACCAATACACTGCTACTTAGTACACCGGCTAATTGTGTTAAGCAAAGAGGTTCAGTACACCTACTAATTGTGTTAAGCAAAGAGGTTCAGTACACCTAAATTCAGAAATTGACTGCAGTAAAAATAAAATCTGTAGTTTATATTTCCCCTTCTTCCATTAAATGCTATTCACCATCAAATCAAGCTCACAAAAGCTTTCTTTCTTTCTCTACTCCACCCTACTCAAAACGAAAAATCTCTGGGCTAATGGATTGTTTTCATTTTTTCCATTCATTTTCAAAATGTTCATCATGTTCTAACTCAGTGTATATTTAGAACTGTTGGAAGCTGAGCACAGGGATAAGACTGTGAGGCAATCTGCATGGGACATTTTGCTTATGCCCTGTAACCTCTATAGGTGTTCCAGTTATTGCTTGTGCCAGGTCAGCTGCATACCAAAGATGGCATTGTGCTCAATTCTTGGTCTGATGACAACTGAATACAGTGGAGCAATGACTTCCATGGAACTAGATTCCAGGAAGAAAGAGGTCATTGTCTCCCTCTACTCTTCCCTCATTAGGCCAGTCATCGAGTACAATGCCCCATTTGGCATGTACCTCACTAGACTCCTGCAACAACTGGAGAGTCCAGAAAAGTACCTCACAAAGAAGATCCTAGGCCTTAAATACTTGTCCTGTATGGACAGACTCAAAAAACTCCAACTATTCTCTGTCTCGTATCGCCTACTTAGAGGTGATCTCCGCTTGACTTACAAAGCCATGTTTGACCCAGCTCTGTTAGAAAGGCTTCATCTGAAGAAATCTCAATCCCTCCACACCATACGCTCCAGAGGCCTCAGCCTCATTACCACAATCAACAAAACATACTGGAGGGACAGGTTCATAATCCAGAGACTGCCCATGCTATGGAATAGACTTCCCATACATGTCAAGCAGAGCACCTCACTGACCTTCTTCAAGAGAAATCTTGATGAGTGGATGGGAAATAGAAAATTCACCCCGAGGATAACTCCAGTGGCTCTACTAGACAGAGGACAGAGGCACTGGGAACTAAGGTCAGGTGGCATGATGGCAGGGTAATCCCATGGGTAGGCTTGTAAAGGCACCAGGGCCATTAGCCTAGTACACACCTATGAACCTATTAAACTGTACTCTTTATTATAGGTTGCAACATAAAATTATTTCCTCTTACTTTAGACACATTATAGTTGAAGGCCATGTCACTGTCTACATGTGTCCTCAAATCCCTGACTACTGGATCTACTCTTAAGGCTGTGTGAATATCATTATAGTAGATTCCAGGTGTTGGTGACTTCCCCAAGGATATTATTAGGCATTTCTTGGCACTGAGTATCAGGCTATGCCTCTGACACTAGTTATTTGTCTGATTCGGCCCTTCTTGGATCATAATACTTGGTCAGCCAGAGGTCCTTGATGTTGGACTTGACTTTAGAGAAATAGATGCCAAAAAGGAGTGGACCCAGTACAGAGCTCCTAGGGATTCTGCTAATCACTGGCCACCCCTTGCCTAATTTCTTGGGTAGCTATCCATCTGGTAACATATGGTTTTATACCTAATTCCATGAGTTTGTCTACAATGCCAAAGTGAGGAATTGCATGAAATATCTTAGCCAGATCACGGTAGGTAGTAGGCACCATTTTATCCAGGTCCATTACCTCGGTTATGTTCTTGAAGAAGTCTACCAGGTTGAGTAGACATGACCTCCCCTTGATGAAACTGGGTTGGATCAAGTGTCTGAAGATTTTCTGTCATTTTTAATCATTTCCATGATATACATCCTTGAAACAAAGAAAAGAAAAGAATTGTCCTTTCTTTGTTTAAACATTGTGTAACTGTAATGGTATTACAAAGATTTTTCTAACAGAATGCAGAGCTATGAAGTAAAATAAAAACACAGAAATAAAGACTGAATAATGGATGCAAAACATTATTAAAAAAATCATTGAAGTAATCTATGTCAGTCAGACCATAGACTGTCAATCAATGTGTGCTGCTGCTGTTGTTACAGTGTAACATCAGTACAAAGGGAAATACTTTTAAATGCAGGGGTTTTCTTGTTGTGGTATTCATCTTGATGGCTTTGGAATTGCCTGCCCCTCCTGTAAATTTGTGTTTGAACACTCTTCCTGGGTCCATCTCATTTGCTCACTTAACCGAATACAGTGAGATCATATTTTGATTTCAGACACTCCTACCAGTCCCATCTGTTCAGCTCTATCCCAGATCTATCCTAGACTAGTGTCATTAGCTCATTCTACCTAATACAGAGAGACCATTTGATTAAGCCAACCCACTTAGTCCCTTAACCTTGAATTATCTTCTGTTTCTCCTTTCTTCCTTTCCACTTTACTTTGTGTTCTGACTGAGTGTGGTTCTCAGCTGATAAATATATATGTTGATACTTTTTCACTGTTCAGAGTTGAATTAAACAGTAATTGAATTCAGTTCAGAAGACAGTTTGAATAAATTGCTATAATATTGCTACACACTCAAGTGTGCTAGCTTGCACTGCCCTTGAATTGTTTTTAGTGCTGTTTTTGCTGCTTTTCTGTAACAAAAAACATAATCCTAAGCTTGTTTCCTGCCTTTCCTGTAACTAGTCTAGTCCAGATAGAGATTTGCTGTATCCAGGACTGCATGTAAGCTTCTGAGCCCCCCAAGCCATTCTGTGTTGAAGAAAGCCTTCTAGCTTATCAGTGGGAGCGGTAAGCACTAGGTAGCCTATCTACCACAAGAAGAGTGGTTTCTGGCCCAGAAATTGTAGTTTATTGGCTGTTTGAGCACCTGTTTCCATCTCCTTCAACTTTCTGGTTTAAAAGCCCACATTTGCGCTTGTTTCCCACCTTTCCTATAACTAGTCTAGTCCAGAAACAGATTTGCTGTATCCAGGACTGTATGTAAGCTTCTGAGCCCCCCCAAGCCTTTCTGTGTTGGAGGGAAGCCTTCTAGCTTATCAGTGGGAGTGGTAAGCACTAGGTAGCCTATCTACCACAAGAGGAATGGTTTCTGGCCCAGAATTTGTAGTTTATTGGCCATTTGGGCAGCTTTTGCATTTTTTCAACTTTCTGATTTAAAAGCCCACATTGCACTTGTTTCCTGCCTTTTCTGTAACTAGTCTAGTCCAGATACAGATTTGTTGTATCCAGGACTGTTTGTAAGCTTCTGAGAGGTGACAAAGTCTGCTCTTCAACTTTTCACTTAAATCTGCTAGTTCTCTCCTCTCCTGCACTTTTACTAACTTATTATTCTAGCACTTTACCATACTAGACTTCTTGTAGCAATTATTGTAGCACACAAAAGTGCTACCAGCACTAAACGTTGCACAAGGAAACAGCTCCAGTACATATTATTAATACCTGCCCCTCCAGGCATGTCTAAAGGTCAGTTCCCTGTGTTTTCTCCTGTTAACCTGGTGAAGTTGGGCATCCTGAGGCAATGTAGCAACTGTCTCATGTACACCGACAACCCTCTCCTCTTACCTCCCAACACTCAGACCTGCGAAAGATGCACTTATATATCCAAACTGAAAGCCACGCCCTCTCCAGCCAAGACCGGAAGAGGAGAAGGTCAACACTTGCACCATACCACATAGAAGACACAGCCCTCCAGAACACACACCAGCACTGACTTCATATAAAAACACAAACCATACACCCAGCTTCGCGGAGGCTCTCAATAAAAATCTACCCAAATAGTAGAGACCTCCAAAGCAGAAATGCACTCGACCACCACAACACAACACTAATCATGAGATGCATAACTCTCTTAAACAGTGTGCCACTCAACCAAAGCCCATAAGGCAAAACAGCATGCCAAGCACACTAGTCATAGGTGACTTGATAGTGAGACACACTGATGTCCCACTCACTAGACTGAATAAGGAGAAAGTAATAGTCAGCTGCCTGTCAGGTGCAAGGATCCGCTATATAATGCATGCACTCAAGCCCCTCAACAACAGGTACAAATATGACTCTGTCATTGTACATGTGGGTGTGAATGACCTGAGATGTACCTCCCTGGACTACATGAAAAGAGACATGGAGCAGCTCTCGGATTATGTATCCCAGGTGGGAACGACCCTAGATCTGAGCAACATCCTACCATCACCCAGAATGATACCACAGTACAAGCAAAAAATGATTGATTTCAACAATTGGCTAGGTTTCTGGTGTCATTCTAAGGGGAACCAGTATCTGTCTGCCTGGGATGACATGATTGACAGACCTCGACGTTTTGCCAGAGATGGCCTGCATCTGTCACCCCTGGGCTTCTGGCTTCTGGCTACTGGCCAAGGCACTTGCCACCCCTATAGTGCCTTTTTTAGGTGGTGTTCCAAAGACCAAATTACCACCATAACAACTACAAACAAATGCATTCTGAGGGTCATGCTTCTCAATGCTAGAAGTCTAAATCTCAAAATGCACTCACATAAAGTATTCCTTAAAATGGAGAACATCAACGTTTGTGCTGTAACAGAGACCTGGTTCAAGGGAGCAGAAAGCACCCCTGCACTACTAGGCTATAATGCATTACACACCTTTTGGCCCCAGAACTTGGACCGAAGCTCCATAGGTGGTGGTGTTTCCATATTCATAAAGGATGCACACACCTCCAAACAGGTAGCCCAACATAACACATCAGAGATACTTCAGGTGCAGCTAACATTGGGTAAGACAGCGACTCAGGTAGTAGCCTGTTATAGGTCCCCAGCCATGTCTCAAGACACTCACTCCATGTTCCTAAGCACCCTGGAGAATACTAGGGTCCAACCTAACACACCCATACTGGGCAACTTCAACTACCCCTCCATTAACTGGGAAAACTACTCATGTACCAATACACTTGCCCAAAGTTTCCTGGAATTCATTAATTCCAATGCCCTAGACCAGCTCATTCTTACTCCCACTAGAGGTAGCAACATCCTTGACCTGATCATTACTAACATGGGTGACCGTTGCTCTACACCAATAGTCAAGTCCTCCCTGGTTAGATCTGACCACAAAATAATCACCTTGGAAATCCACATCACACCACCCTCCCCCCGCAAAGGTAACCACAATGAAAAACTTCTCCAAAGCTAACTTTGGGTTCCTAAGAACAGAGGTGGCTAACTTCTCGGCACCCATGCAAATGGAGAATAGTTGCATGACTGCTGAATCATACACCAATGCACTGTATGAACACGTACACAAATGCAGGGATCTCGCCATACCCAATAGAACCAAGACACTCTCTTCCAAAAAAAGGAACTCAATCTGATGCTCCCCTGCCATAAGCAAACTATACAACAGAAGGAGGAAACTGATGCGGAATAAGGTGAAGTCCCAAGACTGGAAAAACTCCCTTATCAGCCTCAACAAAAAGTTGAGATCCTCATCAAATCTTCTAAAGCTAGCTATGAAAATAGAATTGCAGCAGATAGTAAAGACAACCACAAGGCCTTCCATAGTTATGTAAAGAACCTCCACGGCAATACCCAGATTTGCTCTGAGCTACTGCACAATGGTACCTCCTAGACCGAGGCAACAGATATTGCCAATATACTGGCTGACAGATTCAGTGCCAACTTTACCCCCCCCCAAAGGACTAATCACAATACCAGTAGATTGCCAGGCATCCAGTATTATTGCTGCACAGGTTAAAACAGCACTGTCCAAGGCCAGGAATACAGCTTCTATGGGACCTGACAATATCCCTGGCTGTGTTCTACATGAACTACAGAGTGAACTGGCACCTCACCTGTATGTCCTGTTCAATCACAGCCTCACCTCAGGCTTTGTCCCTACCAAATGGCGCATTGCTACAGTCATCCCTCTCCACAAAGAAAGAGTGACTACAGACCCTGGGAACTATCGCCTCATTAGGCTGACAAGTCTGATATGCAAAGCTATGGAACACATCATCATGGACCTAATAAACAAGGAATGAGGGAATTTCCAAACTCTGGATCCCACACAGTTTGGTTTTGTGAAGGGTAGGGCATGCCTGCTTAACTTGGTCGACATCTTTGAGTCAGTCACCAGAGCTGTGGATGAAGGCAAGGTGGTTCATGCAGACTACCTTGATCTGGGCAAGGCCTTTGATACCATTCCCCACTCTGGATTCATAGAAAAACTAACTAAGTTAGGCATCAACCCATATATCACTAGATGGGTTGCAAACTGGCTCACAGATAGAACCCACATTGTGAAAGAAACTGACTCCAAGTCAGACTGCCGACCAGTCATAAGTCTAGTCCCACAGGGATTGGTCCTGGGTCCTCTCTTGTTTGGTATCTACTTCTCAGAAGTCCACTGCAACATGAAGGGACTCTGGCTGACAAAGTTCACAGATGATTGCAAGTTGGGAGCCATTATTAACTCTCCATGTGATGTTGACATCCTACAGAAAGGCCTCACTGAGACCAACAACTGGTGTCAGAACCATGGCCTTAAGCTCAATGCCAAAAAATGTGTCGTCATCCCCTTTGGGAAAAACACAGTTCCCATGAACTACCATATCGTTTGTAGTCCACTGAACACAGAAGGCGTTATAAGAGATCTGGGAACACAGGTTGACAGAAACCTCTCTTTTGACCACATCACTGCCACTGTGGTCAGAAAGTCCTTCTATGTGGCACATCTCATTACTAAGGGTTTTGCATCCAGGAAGAAAGGTCATTGTCTCCCTCTGCTCTTCCCTCATTAGACCAGTCATCGAGTACAATGGCCCATTTGGCATGTATCTCACTAGACACCTGCAACAACTGTAGAGGCCACAAAGGTACCTCACAAAGAGGGTCCTAGGCCTTAAAAACCTGTCCTATATGGACAGACTCAAAAAAATCTAATTATTCTCTGTCTCATATTGCCTACTTAGAGGTGATCTCTGCTTGACATACAAAGCCATGTTTGACCCAGCTCTGTTAGAAATGCTGCATCTAAAGAAATCCCAATCCCTCTGCACCACATGCTCCAGAGACCTCAACCTCATTACCACAATAAACAGAACATGCTAGAGAGAGAGGTTCATAACCCAGAAACTGCCCATGCTATCGAATAGACTTCCCATGCATGTCAAACAGAGCACCTCACTGGCCCTCTTCAAGAGAAATCTTGATGAGTGGATGGGAAATAGAAAATTCACCCCGGGGATCACTCCAGTGGCTCTACTCAACAGCGGCACTGGAAACTAAGGTCGGGTGGCACGATGCCAGGGTAATCCTATGGGCTGGGCTTGTAAAGGCTCCAGGGCCATTAGCCTAGTACACACCTATGAACCTATGAACCTATGATACATAGAATAATAGTTCAGTAAGTATTAAAGGCAAATTTTAGCTTAGAACTCTAAATATATGTTTGTTTTTTTTCTTCCTAGGTTCCTAGGACAATACTAGGCCATTGGCCTGGACACCCTTATAAGCCTAGCCAAGAATTTCGCCCATGTACCCAGAAAGTCAACACTTGTTCCCCCTGTCCAGCAGGGACACAAGTGGGATCCCAGGGATATATTTTCTGTTTCCCATCCAGTCATCCAGGTTCCTCTTAAAGAGGGCTAGTGAGGTACTCTGCTTGACATGGAAAGGGAGTCTATTCCACAGATGGGGGAGCCTTTGGGACACAAATCTATCCCACCAACAAGTTCTATTAACTCCTTATAGCTGTGCCTCTAGGTGTCAAATATTGTTTGTTCATGTTTACATTCTTCTTCTTCTTCTTCTTATTTTGGCTGCTCCCGTTAGGGGTCACCACAGCAGATCAGCTGTTTCCATTTCTTCCTGTCCTCTGCATCTTGCTCTGCCACACCAACCATCTACATATCCTCTCTCACCACATCCATAAACCTTATCTTAGGCCTCCTTCTTTTCCTGTTACCTGGCAGCTTCATCCTTAGCATCTTTTTCCCAATATGCTCTGCATCCCTCCTCAGCACATGTCCAAACCAACGTAATCTTGCCTCTATGGCTTTGTCTCCAAACCTTCCAACCTGGGCTGATCCTCTAATATACTTATTCCTAATCATGTCCATCCTCGTCACACCAAGTGCAAATCTTAACATCTTCAGCTCTGCCAAATCAAGCTCTGACTCCTGCTTTTTTGTCAATGCAACTGTCTCCAACCCATATAACATAGCTGGTCTCATTACCCTCTTGCATACCTTCCCTTTCACTCTTACTGGTACTCATCTGTCACAAATCACTCCTGACACTCTTCTCCACCCACTCCATCCTGCCTGTACTCTCTTGTTCACCTCTCTTCCACACTCACCATTACTCTGAACTGTTGATCTCAAGTACTTAAACTCATCCACCTTCGCCACCTCTACTCCCTGCATCCTCACCATTCCTCTATCCTCCCTCCATTCACACACATATATTCTATCTTAGTCCTGCTGACCTTCATTCCTCTTCTCTCTAGAGCATAGCTCCACCTCTCTAGGGTCTCCTCCACCTGTTCCCTACTCTCACTACAGATCACAATGTCATCTGCAAACATCATATTCCATGGGGACTCCTGTCTGATCTCGTCTGTCAACCTGTCCATCACCATTGCAAATAAGAAAGGGCTCAGAGCTGATCCTTGATGTAATCCCACCTCCACCTTAAACACATCCATCACTCCCACCGCAGACCTCATCACTGTCACACTACCCTCGTACATATCCTGTACCACTCTTACATATTTCTCTGACACTCCTGACTTCCTCATACAATACCACAACTCCTCTCTAGGCACCCTGTCATATGCTTTCTCTAAGTCTACAAAGACACAATGCAACTCCTTCTGACCTTCACTGTACTTCTCCATCAACACTCTCAGAGCAAACATCGCATCTGTAGTGCTCTTTCCTGGCATGAAACCATACTGCTGATCACTAAACATCACCTCCCTTCTTAACCTAGCTTTCACTACTCTTTCCCATAACTTCATGCTGTGACTGATCAGTTTAATCCCTCTGTAGTTACTACAGCTCTGCACATCACCATTATTCTTAAAAATCGGTACCAAAACACTTTTTCTCCATTCCTCAGGCATCCTCTCACTTTCCAAGATTTCATTAAACAATCTAGTTAAAAACTCCACTGCCATTTCACCTAAACACCTCCATGCTTCCACAGGTATGTCATCTGGACCAAAAGCCTTTCCGTTTTTCATCCTCTTCATAGCTATCCTTACTGCACTTCATGATTCACTATCCGCACATCATCCAACCTTCTCTCCCTCTCATTCTCTTCATTCATCAACCACTCAAAGTACTCTTTCCATCTCCTCAACACACTCTCCTCACTTGTGAGTACATGTCCCTCATTATCCTTTATCACCCTTACCTGCTGCACATCTTTACTAGCTTGGTCCCCCTGTCTAGCCAATTGGTACAGGTCCTTTTTTCTCTCCTTAGTGTCCAAGCTTTTATACATCTCTTCATACATCTTATCCTTAGCCTTCACCACCTCTCTCTTTGTCATGCACCTCATCTCCTTATACTACTTTCTTCATCTCTTTGACAATCCCACTTCTTCTTCGCCACCCTCTTTCTCTGTATACTCTCCTGTACTTCTTCATTCCACCACCAGGTCTCCTTGTCCTCCTTCCTCTTTCCAGATGTCACACCAAGCACCTTTCTACCCATCTCTCTTACTAGCTCTGCTGTAGTTACCCAGCTATTCGGTAACTCTTCACTGCCACCCAGTGCCTGTCTTAAACCTTCCCTGAACATCACCTCACAGTTACCCTTTTTCAATTTCCACCATTTGATCCTTGGTGCTACCCTCACACTCATCCTCCTCTTCTTGATCACCAATGTCATCCTACAAACCACCATCCTATGCTGCCTAACTACACTTTCCCCTGCCACCACTTTACAGTCTCCATTCTCCTTCTGACTGGCCCTTCTATATAAGATATAAACCACCTGTGTACATCTTCCTCCACTCTTGTATGTCACCCTATGCTCCTCCCTCTTGTTAAAATAAGTATTCACCACAGCCATGTCCATCCTTTTCACAAAATCCACTACCATCTGACCTTCTGCATTCCTTTGCTTAACACCATACCTACCCATCACTTCCTCATCCCCTCTGTTCCCTTCACCAACATGCCCATTGAAATCTGCTCCAATCACCAGTCTCTCACCCTTGGGTACAGTCATCACCACTTCATCCAACTCACTCCAAAATTTTTCTTTCTCATCCATCGCACACCCAACTTGTGGATCATATGCACTAACAACATTCATCATTACACCATCAATTTCAAGCTTCATAAACATCACTCTATCCGACACTCTTTTCACCTCCAAAACACTCTTAGCATACTTTTCCTTCAGGATAATGCCTACACCATTTCTCCTCCCATCCACACCATGATAAAACAATTTGAAACCACCTCCGATATACCTAGCCTTGCTCCCCTTCCATCTGGTCTCTTGCACACACAATATACCAGCCTTCCTTCGGTCCATCATATCAGCTAGCTCTTTCCCTATACCAGTCATACTGCCAACATTCAAAGTTCCAACCCTCACTATCACAGACCTAGCCTTTACCTGCCTTCAGGCATGCTTTCCCCCTCTTCTCCTCCTTCGGCCAACAGTAGCCCAATTTTTGCCAGCACCCTGTTGGCCAACAGTACTGGTGGCAGTCGTTGTTAACCCAGGCCTCCACCGATCCGGTATGTATTTCTGTTCATGTTTACATTAATAATTCCAAAACCATGCTACATACAATGTATCAGAATATTTTATCTTGAAACATACATGATGGCAAACACAACTTTATTGATATTTGACCTCTGTCAATGAGTATTTTTTAGAATTATAAGGTGATAACTTCATTTTTTAAAGGCTCAAGCCACACTCACTGGGAATTAATGACACAGACCAGGTTGAGGCCTTGCATGCAGGTTGCGTGAGTGGAGTTTGACTTATGGATATGCAGCAACTCCATCAAGGCTGGGTCTGAGACAGCCTGGTATGCCAGACAGAGGTCACTTCTAAGCAGTCTGTATGAGACTGAGTAGAGAGACAGGGCGTTTAGCCTTTCTGTACAGGATAGGTGTTTGAGACTCTGGATTTTCCTGATCAGGAACTTCTGTGGTCTCTCCAGCTGCTGCATGTGCTTGGCAAGGTACATGCCCAAGGGAGCATTGTACTCAATAATGGGTCTGATAATGGAGGAGTACATGGATGTTATGACTTCCTTGTTCTTGCATGAAATACCTTTACTTATGAAGTGGGCCAAGTAGAAAGCCTTCCATACAACCGAGGCAATGTGATGGTCAAAAGTCAGATTGCTATCAACCTGGGTGCCCAAGTCCCTCACAATTGATTGCATGCTTAGTACATTGTTATTAATTTGATAATTAGTGGGGAATGGGGATGCCATTTTCCCCAAAGGGGATAATGATGCATTTCTTGGCATTCAGACTGAGGCCATGCTTCTGGCACCACTCATTAGTTTGGATTAAGCCCTCTTGGAGGATGTTCACATCACTAGGGGAATTTAAAACAGGACCCAGCTTGCAGTCATCTGCAAACTCGTCAGCCACAGATCACTGGTTTTGGCTTGCACCTCAGAAAAGTATATCCCAAACAGTAGAGGCCCCAAAACCTATCCTTGGGGTACACCACTCATTACGGGTTTACTACTAGAGGTGGCTTCCCCTACTTTGACTGAGTGGGTTCTATCAGTGAAGCAGTTAGCTACCCATCTGGTAACATACAGGCTGATGCATAGTTGGGAGAGTTTATCTATTATGCCTGAGTGGGGAACAGTGTTGAAGGCTTTGGCTAGGTCAAGGTAGGTGATGTGCACCGTCTTCCCCTTGTCCATGGCTTTGGTGACTGTTTTAAAGAAGTCGACCAAGGTTTAACAGGCATGATCTCCCTTTGACAAAACCAAACTGTGTGGTTAAGTGTTTGGAGGTTGCCAATGTCCTTTGTTATAAGGTCCATGATAATCTGTTCCATAGCCTTGCAAATCAGGCTAGTTAGGCTGATGGACCTATAACTGCCTGAGTTGGTGGACACTCCACCTTTGTGTAGAAGGATGACAGTAGTTGTCCTCCATTTGGCTGGGATGAATCCGGTGCTCAGGCTTTGGTTGAATAGGCTGCATAATGGTGCTGAGAGCTCATGCCTGAGTTCATATAGGATGCAGGCAGGGTTGTCTTCTGGTCCCATGGAGGCTGTATTTTTGCCTTTGAGGGGGCATAAAAGATCTGTTTCCTGGTGATGAGGGTAGGGGGCAGGTGCTGGGGCTGGGGCTGTCCTGGTTTAGTGATGGGGTGGACGGGGGGTGAAGTTTTCACTGAACCTGTCTGCCAGCAAGTTGGCTATATCTACAGCATTTGTGTATGTGGTGTTCTTGACCACCATTTCAGACAGAATTGGGTGTTACCTTTGAGATTGCAGACATATATGAAGAAGACCTTGTGATTGTCCTTAGGCTGACTTCTAGTCCAAATTGGCCACATCCACTTACAGGATTTCACCAGTGACCTTATTTCCTTGTTCAGACAAAGGAGAGATTGCTGCCAACTTGGCACCTGCTCCTTCTTGATCCTGAACAGCATTTTTTCTTTGTAGCTATGCAGGTGCTCATATAGTTTTTTTGGTGTAGGCTTGGACATTTGTGCTAGTTCCAACTGAAAGGACAGTGGTTGTGAAGCTGCTTATACCTGCTCTCAGGAGGTTGCAGTCAGCTTTGGAAAAGTTTTTTTGTTTGACCCTGGCAAGGGGGAGAGGGGTCAGGGGAGATGGTGATTTTGAAAGTGATCGCTTTATGTTCGGATCTTACCAAACAGGATGACACTGTAGGGCTGATACAGTGGCTATTCATGTTGATTAGTACCAGATCCAGGATATTTTCACCTCTCATAGGGGTGTCAACCAGCCGATCCAATGCACTGGCAATGATGAAGTCGAGGAATCTCTGGACATTTGCGTTTGGGCTAGAATAGGTCTTCCACTTTATGATTGGGTAGATAAAGTCACTCAGGATGAGGGTAGAGGGTTGAATCTTGATGGAATCAAGTAGATCCAGATAGGCGGAGTGGGCGTCCCGAGTCATGATTGGGGATCTGTAGCTAGCTTTGATTTGAATAGGTGTTTTATCAACAGTTATCTGCACCTGGAGTGTCTCCTGTGTGTCATACTGTTTGATCAGCCTGAAGGTTTGTATGTCTTTGCTAAATATTGAAACTCCACCTCCTTTGGCTTTGTAGCCCTCCATTTGGGGTCTGAAAGTATGGTAGGACAAGTAACCTGGTAAGGCTGAGGTGTTCTCCACAGCTTTGAACCAGGTTTCAGTGACTGCACAAATGTCAGCATCTTCCAGGATGAGGAATGCTTGCAATGAGTGCAGTTTCATGTTAAGACTCCTAGTGTTTATCAACATTACCTTTAAATTGTGTTTAGAATAATTTTTCATGTTGACAATTTTGTCCTCATGACCTTGCCTAAAAAAAAGGCACTATGGGGTAGGCAAGAGCCTTTGCTAGAAGCCTGAAACCCAGGGGGAAACAGATGAAGGCCATTTCTGTCAAAGCATTGTGGTCTGTCAATCACATCCTCCCAGGATGTCATGTACTGGATCCCCTTGGAATGACAGCAGAAACTAAGCCAGTTGTTAAAGTCAATCATTTTCTGTTTATATTGAGGCATCATTCCTGGTGACAGTAGGATGCTGCTTAATGCAAGGGACATACCTGCCTGGAACACATATTCAGTGAGTTTAATCATGTCTCTCTTCATATAGTCCAAGGAGGTATGTCTCAAGTCATTCACACCAGCATGGACTATAACAGAGTCATAACAGTACCTGTTGTTGAGAGACATGAGTGTGTGCATGATATGGTGGATTCTAGCACCTGACAAGCAACTTACCGTGACATTTTCCTTGTCTAACCTGGTGAAGGGCACATCTGTATGTTTCACAATAGAGTATCCTATGACTAGTATGTTGGGCTTGTGGCTGGTCCTTAGAGGCTGTGAGACACAGGTGTGCATACTATGTGTGGTGCTTGGTGCTGTAGGTTGTGATGTGTGTGTGTGTTTTTGCCTCAGAGGTCCTTTTGTTTAGGTATGTTTTTGTTGAGAATCTCTGCATATGTGAGAGTTTGTTGTACAGGTGTGAGTGGTGTTAAAGGTGTGTTTGTAGTGTTTGTGCAGACAACCTTTTCAAATGTACTGACTCAATGTAATTACACCTCTCACATTTTGTGTTCCCTGGTGGTAGTAGTAGTAGAGGGTTGTCCGTATACATGAGGCAGTTGCTATACTGTCCCAGGATGCTCATATCAACCAGACTAGCAGGAGAAACCATAGGAAATTGTCTATCCATGGTTGTCAGAAACTGTGGAAGAGAGGTCAGGGACAGTAGAGTGTGTACTATCTGAGGACAGTACCTGTAGATGTGAGTAGGTTTGGATAAAACCAATACAGTAGCTGCAAGGGAGACCCTCACTTACACAGGAGTAATGCAGTTGAGATACCTCACAAAGGGTTAACACAGTGCAGCAGCGGTGCACAACACACAAACAAATGCAAACCCGTGCAAACATGGGGTTTAAATACCACAAAATCTCAAGTAAAATAGAAACACTTGAATTGACCACTCAACCCTTGTCTGTGAGCTCTTAGCTAAACACCATATGCCAGACCAGCTCCAACCAGTTCACTTATTCCCACTAAGTGCAGGTAGGCCCCAGCCAACACAAGATGCTGTACCAGGAAACACAAACAGATCTGGATACAGCAAAACCTGTAACCAGACTATGCTAAATACATTTAAACTTGTTCAGGTCAATTTAACACAGGAGAACAGATACACACTTAAATATAACAGCAGAACAGTTCGCATTCAGTTAATTAAACTGTTTAACAGTAAAACAGTGAAAAATACAGTGCAGATGTAATGCAAGTTAATAAACCAGCACAGTTAATCAAATACAAGTGCTGTATAAGTCAAAATAAATTGAAAAATGGGACTTAGTTTTGTAGATTCTCTCGGCAGCTTTGAAATCAGTCTGAGTATGAGAGGAATATAATTCCATAATTGTGAGAATTCTCCTGCATGTTGACCGACTTAGTGGTAAGTAGTGGGAAGGATTTGTTTCAAACTCCAGGGAATTTTTCTGGCATGCAGATAAGTCTGTGTGCCAAGACTAACTGGGAATAGGATAAGTAAATGGGTAATTGTAGACAGTTTAGCTCTCTTAAGGCAGTGCAACCACAAGCGTTGTAAGGGGAGTTTGCAACAAATTTAGTTATTTTGTTATAGCGTGTTTCTAATTTCATTTTGTTAAGATTAGTAAGACTAGGAGATGCTTAAAGAAGGATAGAAGTAGGTATGATCTGGCAATGAATTTTCTGGCCTTATCTGTGAGATATTACTTGGCCCTGTAGAAACTTTGCTTTGTATTGACTGACTGAAACCTAAAATTTAAAGTAACCTACTAAAGGCAAATTACATCTACCTGTGAGCTTGTTGCTGTGATTATTTATGTAGTTAGATTAATTTTTCTACAATGAAATTCTATTTTATTCGAGTATTTACCAGTACATTTATCTAGCATTGCAATGTAACACATTTCTCTGTCCACATAAAAATTTCACCATCAATTAACTCCTTCAAAATAGTTTAACTCAAGCTGTTTGTAGTCTTTTGTTGACCTCAGTAAGATCGTCTCATAATGGAAAACTGTGGACAGTAACAAACTCTAAAAAAATCATAGAATTTCTACTACCTAGCCTAGATCCTGCAGGTTGAGAAAATTCCTTTTGGAAATAATCAGGCAAATTCAATAAAGCTAACACAAATTTTACAAATAAATTTTATATAGAGGATAGAAACATTAGGAGCATTTTGGAGAAATATTGGTATATATTTTCTTTTTTTAATGGTACGACAGAGAAATTGGGCACTAAGCCTACAGTAGTTTACAAAAATGGAAAAACTATTAAAATTTTTTTGGAATTTGATGACTGCTTCCTGGAGATGCAGTCACACAAAAAGCCAGCAACCAGCAAATGTGGGGTTTGTGGTCAATGTGGATTTATTCTGGCCATCAGCCAAGTAAAGGTGAATGGGATATTGATAAAAATGTACTTTCCTGTGTAATTGTAACACCACTGGGGTTATATATTTAGTGGTCTGTCAAAAGTGCACATGTTACTATGTGGGAAAAACAAAAAGGAAGCTAAGGGAGTGCATGTTCGAACATTCATTAGATATTAGGAAACACAATGCAAACAACTCCCTAGCTAAACACATTTCCAGCTATCCAACACATTCTTTTTTTGTTTTTTGGTCTTGATCATGTAATGGTGAACCCTAGAGTTGGGCCTTGGGAAGATTTGTTAGAATGAAAGGAACTATTGTGGCAGCTTAGGCTTAATGCTTGTGTTCTTCCCAGAGTTAATAGCATACTTCTATTGGCAGTGTATTGAAGCTTAAATCTTATCAATTTTGAGGATTTTATTCAAACATACTGTAAGTTTTGTGTTTTTATAACTGTTAGGTTTTGACACAAGTGCTCAGTCATACTTTTATTATACACTAATTTTGAAAAAATAAAGAATTTAAAAATTTTAATATTATTTTAATTGTTTAATTGGGGGTGTGGTGAATTTGCCAGTATATAATGGGATGTTTCAGTAGGGTGTTTGTACTCTGATGAAGTCTGGTTAAATTTCAGATGAAAGTGCTCAGTTCACTTTTTTAATAAACATTTTTGGAGAATTACCTTGTTAGACTACCTGGCTTTTCCTCTGGTTTTGTGTCAGTTTGTACAGGTTGAGAAAATCCCTTTTGGAAGTAATCAGGCAAATTCAAAAAAGCTAACATAATGTTTTCTGTGTTCTGATTTGAACATGGGTGTAGCCAGTTTTCGATTCAGTAAACTATTTATAGGGGAGCACAATTACATGTACCCACACGCAAAAACGGGAACTTTCATGGAATCCAAATTTCAGCATAAGTAGCTGAAAATTATGCCAATGAAGCCAGTCTACATGAATGGACGATCCAACAAAGTGTTTTGAAGCCATGTAGACTCAGTGTACTTGTTGGAATTGAACGTGGATAATTTCCACATACAGGAGGCTTACATGGAAAGACAGGCACGTAAATGTTATGATATCTGTAAATAAATGACCCTAACAGTTAACACCATACATATTATGTCCTAAGTACACACTGTGGATGTTGGAATTAAGTGTAAAGTTTAAAATGTTCGTGTTAATTTCAAAAACATAAATGCACCTTTGGTCCCCCACCCCCAACTGTAGAATAAATATCTCTGTAATGCAGGCTTCTGAAATGTGAAAAGACATGGGGCAGGCTACTGTAATATAATGTAATGTTTATGTAATATGTACAACATATTTTGCCAATGTAATACCCTGCCTTATGTTCTCAAAACTTGGTCTACCATGCAGTCACTCTGCAATCACAGCTACTAACCGTCTAGAATCCAGGATGTCAGCACAATCATCATGCAAATGAGAGCAAAAAGCAATGTATGTGTTGAATCACAAAAAGTAGTCCCCGTGTAGGGATGTTCATTTCATGTAGGCTCCTACACAGTGTTTGGTGTTACAATGTATGTCAACAGTCAGTGTGACATCGGGGTGTGTGTCCCGTCCCCTTTCTTAAGACTGTATGACCAATACCGAGCAATTCTTCCTATGTTCTGCCTTTGTGCCATATGTATTAGGGTCATTTAGAAATACAGTAAACTCTCACTTAACCAGAACTCAAGCAACCAGCACGCTCAAGCAACAGGCAAAAAAATTGAAGAAATACAGTACAGTTTTCATGTATTGCACTTTCTGTTTTCCCCCCACAGAAACATACCTTACATTTTTAGAGTTTTAGAGTTCAAAAACAAAGATAGGAATAAATTCCCTCTCTCCCCAACCTGAGAACAAGTCAAACTAAACAAATAGTATAGGGTACAGTATTAGTCAGGCCTATTTTTAATAGTAACTCTCAAGCAGCCAGAAATTACAGTTATCCGGCATCTACCAATCCCCATGGGTGCTGGTTAACTGAGAGTTTACTGTAATACTGTATGTGCAATTGTTTAATGTTATGTTTTATTTATTTTTGTAAATATGTAAACTTTGAGAGATGCAGCACTTGCAGCAAATTATTTTGGGTATACACACTGATGTGTCAGACAACCCAAGTATTAGTCATAACCAAGAGACCCAAGAACAGATACTGGACACATTCAATTTAGGACAGCAGACATGATCGAGACATCCTAAAATAGAAAATAAACAAAAACAAAAGCAGGAGGCGAGGCAGTCAGAAATAGCACCAAAACTCCAAGTCCAATGGTAAGTTGAACGCAGCTTTCTTAAAATCCAGTAGCGTTTTCGCTGCTAAAAAAGAGTTGCAGCTTCTTCAGAACAAACAAACAAAGTGAATATTAGCACCAAATATTTAAAAGGAAATCAGAGGTGTGGCAATGACATCACTTCCTCTAGTGTGCTATTTCACTTTAAATTCACAATCAGCAAAATAAAATCTAGCGTTTACATCAACATAAAAATAAAAAACATCAAGTTATAAGCACAATGTTACAACCTTCATATTAAAAATTGAAAATTGAAATCTACTTTAGATTTAAATGAATTATAAAATTAAAAGTTGTCAAGTTGTATGGATATATATATATTATAACTTGCAACTAATGTAAAATAACTTCTTTTGTAACTTAAAATTCTTTCACTAGATCACACTAAAGAAATAGTAGACTTGTCTAGTGACATATACATATAATCAGTGTTATGAAAATTATGAAAGTATAAACAAACATATTCTGAAAATACTATCTCATGTAACTTTTTAACTTTAGGATTGCTACTATGTTGCAGTTCTCATTTAAACCTGGGTCACTGAATGCATCGAGCTTTATTTGCCATTCCAATTCTCTAAATTCTAGCATCAGTGTAAGTGGACCACCTCTGATACTAGGTGGTATGTGGTCAATGGCCATAAAATGAAATTTATGGCCAGGATTTCTGGAAATGTGTTTTGATAAGGCACTGTCCATTTTCCCGGTTCTAATTGCATAATTGTGTTGGTAAATCCGCTCCCGGAATTTCCGGTCGGTTTTGCCTATATAGAATCTGGGACAGTAGTCACAAAAAGCTGCATACACCACTGATCTGGTCTCACAATTGATTTTGTGGTGGATTGTGTATCTTTTATTTCTGATGGTAAATGTTTGACCTGATTTTACTAGCCCACACCAGTTACATGAGCCACAGCTAGCAGAGCCCTTGTACCTAGTAAAGGAGTTCATAGAGTGGTTCCTTTGTAGGATTTCCTTTATGTTGGTACCTCTTCTATAGACTACTCTTGGGCAAGCCCCTAGCTTATTCGATAAGAAAGAGTCACTATTGATGAGGTACCAGTTCTTACAAATGGAAGACCATATTAATTTAGATTCCATGTTGAAGGTAGAAATGAAGCTAGTTGAAAATTTCTTGTCCCCCTACTTCACTATTCTTTTATCTAATCTGTTGTAGATTTCGATTTTGTTCCCACCTTCTAGAATATCAGATGACATAACGGGTACAACCATTTGCATGTTTTCATCCAAAGTGGCTTGTAGAAGCCAGTGGATCTTTTAGTGTCAACTTCTTCAATGATCATGTCAACAAGGGTTACTGGGTACCCTCTGTTGGTAAATAGATCTCTCAAGAAATTACATTCCTTTTGAAAAGCTGTGTAAGTACTGCACATTCTCACTGCTCTGACCACCTGTCCTTTAATGATGGAGCGTTTTTGTTTATAAGGGTGGAAACTAGAAAAGTGCAGTAATGAATTGCAATAAGTTGGTTTTCTAAAAATCGAGGAGCTTAACTTTCCTCTTGTTGAATCTTTGACCAGTTTGACATCCAAGTAACCGATCTCATTCATGGAAAAATGATGAGTAAATTTAAGGAAAGAGGTTGTTAGATTGATATACTTGACTAGCGTTTCTGCTTCTACGGCGTCACCCCGAAATAGTATAAAAATGTCATCAAGAAACCTTGTGTAAAAATCAAGTGATGTTTAAATTCAGGATGATCCAATATGAACCTCTTTTCCCAAAAAGCCATGAAGAGATTTGCCACACTTGTACCACAGGGGGACCCCATAGCAATTCCTTGTTTTTGAAGATAATGTGTTTTGTCAAAAATGAAGAAGTTGGAACTTAGGATTATATCTAATAGTTCCGTAACTAAATCAATATCATTCTGTGGAGCTCCAAGATCTTTCAGCAGAAGTCCTATCCACTCAGTGGCTTCCTGGTGTGGAATAGAAGTGTAGAGATCCACTACATCGATGGTTAGGAAGTTGTTTCTTGAGTCATATTCGATGTTATTAATGCTAGATAAGAGAGACCAGGAGTCCTTGCATACAACTGGAATCAATGTGATATATTTAGCAAGGATATTGTCAATCAGTCTAGCAGAAGGATGGGTCATTGAAGACCTACCATCGATCAAGGCTCTCATCGGGGGGTTCCCAAGATCTTTATGGATCTTGGGCCCCCTGTATTGCACTTTCTGTTTTCCCCCCACAGAAACATACCTTACATTTTTAGAGTTTTAGAGTTCAAAAACGAAGATAGGAATAAATTCCCTCTCTCCCCAACCTGAGAACAAGTCAAACTAAACAAATAGTATAGGGTACAGTATTAGTCATGCCTATTTTTAATAGTAACTCTCAAGCAGCCAGAAATTACAGTTATCCGGCATCTACCAATCCCCATGGGTGCTGGTTAACTGAGAGTTTACTGTAATACTGTATGTGCAATTGTTTAATGTTATGTTTTATTTTTTTTTTTTTAATATGTAAACTTTGAGAGATACAGCACTTGCAGCAAATTATTTTGGGTATACACACTGATGTGTCAGACCACCCAAGTATTAGTCATAACCCAGAGACCCAAGAACAGATACTGGACACATTCAATTTAGGACAGCAGACATGATCGAGATATCCTAATTGAATGTATCTATTTTCTATTTTAGGAGTGCTGGGCATCACACAAACAGGGTAAGCAAAGCTGCACTAAGCTAATACTGTCAAGTAAACAATGAATGGTGATATAGGAGATCTTATGTAAATAATTGTGTGGTAGCTGTTAAGTGTAGGACTAAAGTACAGATGGTTCTAGGTTCTAATACAGACTATGGAAACTTTCCTCTATACTGTTGTCACATTACAGTATATACTTGAGGCAAGAGGTGTAAGTATAACACTGGTGTACACATGGTTACGGGTTTGAATACTGAGTATTCCATACACATTTTACTCATCTTCCAGGTTAAATTCTATTTACTACTGAGCCCTCAAACAAGTTTTTAAATCATGCTAATTACAACCTAAGTAGGTGAATTGCATGTTAATGATCCAATTCCATGTGGTGGACCTACTCCAGAAATTTGTAAGGTATGCATTCAGCCTACATTCTGTTTTTACCTCGATACTTCAAGACCATTGAAGTACAGACTTGGAAATTTTAACTGAGATAATGCTAGGGGCTGCTGCAGCTATTCTACGTTTACATGTGTTAGAGGCTGAAGTCAATGCTGCTGCTGCTGACAAAAGCCCTAGGCTGAGAAGGAGAAGAGTGTTCAAGCCCAGGGTAACTTTCCAGATGCTAAGCTGGAGATTGTGAAGCACTACAGGGTGGACAGGGACATATTACAAGAACTCTGTGATCTCTACCACCCTCAAGTTAGAACCAGAGCCAACCAAGGGGAGCCCATCCAAGTGGCAACTAAGGTATGTGTAGCCCTTACGATATTAGCTACAGATACTTTTCAAAGACCAACTGGAGACATGATGGGAGTGTCTCAGGCATCAGCATCCAGGATACTCCAATTTCTGGATGTTATGATCATACACCCCAGTGAGCACATATCTTTCTACCTTTCCCATGAGAAGAGGGCCAGCAATATGCAACAGTTTTACTATGTAGTGCACTGCCCTGAAGTACTAGGTGCCATAGATTGCAATGAGGTACACATCAAGGCACCACCTGGTGAGCAGGGTAGAATCTACATTACCACCAGTGATACCACTCCATCAACTGCCAAATCATGTGCAGTGCCCAGGAGTTTATCTGGAATGTGTGTGCTGGCAACCCTGGCAGTTACCACAACTCCCATATCTGGCACACATCACAGCTGTACCGGATGTTTACTTGGGTGGACATCTCACAAGGCCATTTAGTGGGAGATGATGGTTATGACCTGGAACCTTGGATGATGACACCCATCAGAAATTCACAAACACACACACACACACACACACACACACACACACACACACACACACACACACACACACACACACATGGAAGAACACCATAATGAGGCACATACAGAAACTAGAAACATTATAGAGTGTGTGTTTGGGCTTCTGAAGTCACGATTCCAGAGCCTAGAAATATCTGGTGAAGCCTTGCAGTAAACGCAGCACACATATGCACATATATTCACAGTATGTGCTATGCTTCACAGCTGCAGCAAGATCAGCAAGGAGAAAGGACACACATCCCCCCACCAATACCTAGGTCACCACAGCAACAGTCACAGGAGATCTTCCAGGAGGAACCCCCAATTGCTGTCCCTGTAAGCAGATGTAGGCATGCTCAGTATACCCTTGCTCTGGCTAAGAGACAATGCATAGCACATTCACTGGCCACTTAGGTACCTAAGGACTAATACCTTTCTCCTTAAAAGCATGCATATAATAAAACCGATGCCAGGCAGAGCTTACACAGCCTGTAACTAGCCATGTATTGGCTGCGTACTGCTTGCATCAGACAGAGTCAGCCCTGAACTGAAATTGTGTCAGCCTCTGCATTTGCAAGGTAGGTCGTTAAACTGCAATGTATTCTTGTAGAGTATTATTACATATGCTGTGTATCTACGAACTTGGTGCATAATGCAAGTAAACAGTGCTGTATTTATGCTATAAATAAATTAACATGTGACTACCAGACACAATTGTAATATTAGGTTTCCATTTGTAATCAGTAGGCCTCATGCATGAAGCATTCATAAAGTCCTACTGCAGCAGATCATTGGTACATCTTTCAAGAGAAAAGTTAAAAAGTGAGGCTACATATTGCAGTGTCAGGCTTCAGACTTGTCTGTATCCTAACAGTAAATATGGTTTGATGCCCCACCCCCCATGACAAGGGTGTTCCCTTGTGACTGCTATAACATTAAGTCATGCATGCTACCAACCAACCCACAGTGAATGAGTGCATGTCACAGTTATTCTGCACCACAGCTGAGGGACAATAAAATAGATTTGATTATACATTGTGAGTGTTAGGTAAATGATGAATAGCAGTGTACATTTCTATGCATGTGGTTGTGTGATGAATGACCCAAGTTTTGGCAAGCTGCTTCTGTGGCCCAAAGGACTAAGACAGCCATCCTGTCTGTTGAAGCTGTAATGTTGTTGAAGGTTCTAATCCTGATATAAGCAGATGTTTTTGTGGTGTACTTTCAATGGTTTGTATTTTACAGACTGAGAGTCTATGTCCCATACTACTATCAACTTTGTCTTGTTTAAATTCCACATTTGTGCATTGCACCACATGTATAAAACATTTTTGATAACACTTAGCCATTTTTCTTGGCACGTAGCAGTACAGAAACAGTGAGGTAGGAAATAGGATTGATGTCATACTGGCAACCACAGACACAGGATACGTTCAATTATTGCAATTAGTAATTGGGAAATTCCGGGCTGGAGTAGATATAGGAGTGGGCTATAGTAGCGTGTATATATTATATAGTAGCATGTATATATTATATAGTAGTAAATCTTATATGTGAGCAATGCACCTCAGATTTGCGCACTGCTTACCTATGCGCAAACGGGTAAAAAGGCAAACTGCGCATGGGTGTACACTTAACCATAGAAAAAATCTGAGGCCTCTCGCACTCTTGCTATATCTATCCATCTATCATCTCTCTCTCTCTCTCTCTATATATATATATATATATATATATATATATATATATATATATATATAGAGAGAGAGAGATAGGTATAGAGATAAATACACACATGGTCTTAGTTCCCTAAATACCTGTCAGGCTGTTAGAGCAAGAAATTTGTCTAAAGGCACAACTAATGTGGGAACAAAGGCCCAAAAATAGGGACACTGACAAATATTGCTCTTAAAAAAAAGTAAATAACATGGCGGCTGCAAAAAAGGAGAGTAGCATGAGGAACATATCCTTGTTTGTGCCATAACAGATGCTTACTAGTGCTCACACAACCAACAAAACAGTCCATTCTAAACTGTGCTATAACAGGTACTCACCCCCCCAAAAAAAAAGCAGACTAAGGAACAAATGTGCTAACTAAACAACAGTGTGATGTTAAAAGTGCTCTCAAAGGAAATATCTATAAAATGTGTGCATAGTTATCACATGGCATTAGACCTTTGGCCTACTCTACATCCTCAGTGCCTCTCAAATAGCTGGAAATGTCATACGTACAGTTCTAAAAAATGGTTACTGATATACTTCAGATTATTCCTAAGTACATTCCAACATGTGAATTATTTAGTTAAAAGAATGGATACATACCTGATGGAGTACAATAATCCTCTGTTGTAATATGCTGCTGCAAAATAAATGTTTAAGTGATTTGGACTTCTGAAATAACTCTCAACCACAGTGGTTTGCCTAGCTACACATTTGCATTTTTATAATGATATACATTATTAATTGATTGCATCTGACCTTGTTTGTCCTTCAGAGATGCTAATTGTGGTATGCACAGCTGCACTGCATGCTAATCAACCAATCCCGTGGAGCTAACCAACAAGATATAAGGCATCAATGTAGTCAGAGAGCACATATATTTTAACATATGTTCTGAGGAGAAGGTCGGAAGTCTGCCACAGTTGTAACATATATTGCAGTAATCTCCAGTAATGTGTGCTATATGTCACAGTCATGTACACATGAGAACAACACCTGGGGAACACGGCAGGCTCTTGATTAACCATAAGGTCTTCCACTCAAATAATTGCAAAGGATGAGAAAGAGGCATACCCTCGATTGTTGGATGGATGAATGTAGGACTGATGGCACTCCGCAAATGTGTAAGTATGACTTACAGGCACTGCTTGAATGATGAAGCAGCTACATCTTTTTCTGATTGCTAATCTTAATGTGTTTTTCTTTTCCCACAGCTAGTGTGGAGCGAACACTAAATGTGCGAGCTTATGAAGGAAGATTGAGAATGATGAGAGATGCAAGTGGTATGTACGCTTCCAAACAGTACTGTTATTTTAGTATTAGGAGAAAAAACAGCTTATTCTGCTAAACACTTGTATCACATTGAGTATGCATTTGTTCATTTTAAATCATAACTATGCATGCATTAGTGTGTTTAGTAAAACAACAGTCCAGTATTACAGAGTAGACAGGGGTTGTCATTTAGAAAACCATACTTCCAAACTATACAGTACATATTTAAGTGGACATATGTATTGCAATGTAAATTATGACCTATAAACCAAGAACACCAAGACCATGCTGCAGACTGCTATCATTATAACAGTGAACCTTTATCTATAAAGTATAAAAGGAAAGAGTGCTGGCATTATGCTGTATTCCAAATGGAAAGTACATTGCATTAGTCACTGCTTGTGAGTTCAAATAACACATTCCCCAAATTTAAGGGCAGCTCTTTACAACAGTGATTTAGCTTGTCATCAATAAAATTGAGTAGTGTTACATATTCATAATGGGAGCAGTGGGAGTGCAGACCTCTATACCTGTGCCCCAGATGGCCTGCTGTCAAAAGTAAACATTGAACATGCAACATGGATATGTTCAATATATGCAAGTATGAATGACTGCTGGATGCAATCTGGATGCAATCTGATCTGTAGTATAGCATGTCTGTGTTAGTAACAGTGTAGTGTTCACCATAGTAAAGGTGTTTATCAGCATTTGTTATTGTTATAAGTAAAATGTAACAGAATATAGTACATTATTCATAGAAAGCTTTGTATATTATCTGTGCGGTTACTATTGTTCTTTCTTTTTTTTTCTCTCACCCTACCCCTTCTCTTTTTTTCATTGTTTTATTTTTTATTTTTGTTTTTTTTTATTATTATTATTATATGTAATCATATTTTCCATTATAATAATTTTTATTACTTGTTTGTTTATTATGTATAATTTTCTACTATTTTGCTGCTAAAACATATTAATTTCTTATTATGTATCATTGTTTAGGGAGGCCACGGTGGTGCAGCGGTTAGCGTTGTCACCTCACAGCAAGAGGTTCACTGGTTCGATTCTCGGCTGGGGTGCCTTCTGTGCGGAGTCTGCATGTCCTCCCTGTGGTCGCATGGGTTTCCTCCTTCCTCCCACATCCCAAAGACATGCAGTAGGTGGATTGGACACTCTAAATTGTTCCTAGGTGTGAGTGTGTGTGTGTGTATGCCTTCTGTGGAAGGTTGGGCACTGGGCTGGCAACTCGACACCGTAAAACTCCACTGCCAATCATGAGCGGACAGATGATCCGCTGTGGTGACCCCTAACCGGGAAATGCAGAAAGAAGAAGAAGAAGAATTATGTATCATTGTTTGCAATTATATTATTTTGTATTTTTATATTTATTTATTATATCTTTGCATTTTATTTAATGTTATTTTGTACATTATTTTGTGTTATGTTTATTTCATTATTGAATTTTAATTACATTTGTTATTACTACAGTACGGCAGGGTAGGACAGTTCCCCTTGGGACACCTATACTACCTGCACTGGCTATAGCACCAAGGCTCAGCACTTCTGGGCTGCAGCCTGGCAGCACTCACTTGTTGCCCCTGCCCTACCTGGACTCTTAGGTAGTTCTGCCCCAGAGGATAGGCCTATGGTTCCCTCTGGAATCAGAGGCAGGGGTGATTTTGTCACCCAAGCTGAACTGCCAGGTTTGGTGCATAAGATTATGTGCCACACTATTGGTGCACACCTACGCCAAGTGGAGACGCTACTCTCCATCATCGTCCTTAATAAGACAAGAAGACGCAGACATCTGACACATTAGCCATCATCACAGTGCGGTGACAGTGATAACAATCCAGTGGGTGTGGACTCCATTCCCACTGTTACCAAACATGACGTCTATAGGCTTGTGATTCCCAAACCCCTACCCCAACCAAGGTGTTCACCCCCCTCTTGTGTCCTTCACTGACCCTGTCCTTGTCTTGTATGTCTTGTCTGTCTGAAAATGCTTCCTCACCTTCCCAACTTGCCTGCCCCAGACAGGGGGAAAAAACAAGTGAAAGGAAGGCAGAAATGTGCAAGTAAAAATCCTAGCTATCCATTTCAAAAGCAGTAACAACTGGGCACCTGTACAGATTTTTAGCTATATTTGGACTGCCACCGCCCTAGAGAGGAATGCCAACAACATAAATCTGTTGTGAAGCTAATTGTACCAAATTAAGTGTGTGAAGTAGACGTGCAAAATGATGAGCTATGTGTGGGAAGATATTTTTTGCAGAAAGGTGACTTTTTTTTTTTTTTTTTTTTTTATAAAGGAGACAGTGGAATGTTGAGGAAGGGACATAGGCAAGACGGCTGTGGGGCCGGCAAGTTAATAAGGTGAGGAAGCATTTGCATAGAGACAAGACATACAAGACAAGGACAGAGTTGGTGAAGGACAAAGAGGAGTTAAATATCTTGATTGGGGTGGGGTTGGGGAATCGAGGTCCCATGGACATCAGCACAGTAACAGTGTGATTCAAGTCCTCACCCACTGGACTCTCAGCACTGTTCTATCACTGTGCCACTGGCCCAATAGCTGACATCTGCAACTATGGCCAGTCTGCCGTACAAGGATGAAAAACATGTTCTCCATCCAGAGTAGGAGTGTGCCCACAGTCTGGTACACAGTCCTATGCACCACATCTAGCAACTCCACACGGGTGAGGAATGCACCCCCTTTGCCTCTGCTCCCAGAGGGGATCACAGGCCAGGTCCCTGGAGAAGAATTTCCTGAGGGTCCAGTTAGGGCAGGAGCAGTGGGGAGGGGGTGGCATCAGATGGCAGCCCACATGTGCTGTACTTTGCAGCTGTAGCCGGTGGAGCAAGCATAGGCAGATCACCAGGAACCGGTCAAACCTGCTGTGCTGTAATAATAACATACAGAAAAATCAAGAGCAAACATGAAATAAAACATAAAATAAATTGAACACTAGCGGATGGCACTGCTAAAGGTTCAAATACCTCCAAACAAGCTGTTCATGTTCACTGTTGCCAATAGCTCCAACAGACCCAATATTTAGAAACTCCAACAGACCCAGTCTTTTAAAACCAGCAATAGACAGCAGTATACATATTATAGTGAAAGTTCCATGAAAGCAAATGAAGCGACAGTCTGAAGACCAAGAATAAAAGTTTTAATATCAGAGTTAGCGCTTTCACCCGTAGGCTTTTTCAAACTCACAAACATTTCCCTTTACTCATACATCTTATAGAAATAGAAGCATCCTCATAGGTCAGACAATAAAACAATTAAAACAATTAAAGTTAATTGATAGCATTCTTAAAAGCATATCGTCCTTATATTTAAATACTTGTAAAATACATGCTTAACAATACTTATAAAACATTTAAAAATAACATTTATCTTTAAACCTGTTTGTGACACATATTACCTAGCAAATCATGACAAAGATGGTGGTATTAGTATATAAAGTAATATAAAAATGCACCATTATTGGTACATATTAGAATCATGATCAGAATGCTATGTTGGGCAGCATAGTATTATATGCTAAGGTGTATCCCTATACTGCTACTGACTACTTACTCTTTTTAGTCTTCTTTTCTTCAAAATAGGTTTTATTTGAATTTTATCATTTAATCCAGGTGGTCGATCCGCCCTCAGGTGAATAATCCATCTGAGCTCACATTCTAATATAAAATTATCATAATCCCCTCCTCTGACACTAGGGTAAACAAGTTGTATAACCCGAAACCTAAAGCTATGATCTCCTCCTTGAATATGTACATGTTTAGCAAGTGCATTATGCTCTGAGCACTTATTAATATTGTAGACATGTTCCCTAACTCCCTCTCTGAGTTGTCTACTAGTTTTACCCACATAGAAACAAGTACAGCCTATGCATGTGGCTAAATATACCAAACCTGTACTCAAACAATTTGTTCCAGTATTGAACTTATATATTCTATGTGTTGTTGGATGCTCAAATGCAGTACTTGCATCTATATACATGCATTGATTGCATTTATTACAAGGAATGGTATTTGCTCCTAGGTCCCTGAAGGTGGGGCAATAACTACTAAGTGAAGGATAACATAAAATTCTCTTAAGGTTGGACTTATTATGAAATGTAAAGACCGGTTGTCCCCCTACCAATTTACCTTTTTCTTAATCTAAAAGAAGAGTCTCCCAGTGCTTCATAACACTAGCTCTTAGTAGCTCAAAGTCTTTCGTATAATATGTTAAAAATTTAATGCCCAAATCCTCATTTCTAACAGCTGAAGCACCTGTTCCAGTGCATTCAGAAAAATACGGCTGTGCTGTAGAATCTCTCGGAGTATATACATTCTGCAGTGTCAAGTCAAACGCTTTCACATCATATCCCCTTTCATTAAAATTACTTCTAAGAAGCTCAGATTCTAGTTGAAATCCTTCCAACGTCGGATTCAATCTAGATGCTGTCATAATCTGGCCTTTTATGACATTGTTGAAGACGTACCTAGGGTGCATACTACTTCTGTGTAGAACTGTATTTTTATAACAAGCTTTTCTATGTATGCATGTATTTAACAGGCCACTAGTTAGTCTTTCTATATGCACATCTAGGAAAGAGATCTTGTCATATGAAAAATTAAATGTAAATTTTAAAAAGTAGGCAAGGTCATTAATCTGCATAAAAAATTCTTCTAGTTCCTTTTGACTACCCCGCCAGATAAAAAAGAGGTCGTCCACAAATCTTCTGTAGAAGCCTACATGCTTCTTAAAACCTTCCATAGTAAACATAAGCTCATCCTCCCAGTCCGCCATAACCAGGTTGGCGTAGCTATTGGCACAGGCTGTGCCCATAGCTACGCCTTCCTTCTGTATATACAGCTCATCTCAAACATAAAGATGTTATTCATAAGTACAGTTTCACGGAACAGTACTAATAGCTCAATTCTTTCAGTACTCATATTCGTATTCTTCTGCATGTACCTAAGAATTGTGCTTATACCTATGTCATTGGGTATAACCGTAAACAAACTGACTACATCCATAGTAACAAGAAGAAAATGTTCATCATCATTTAGCGTCTTTGTATAAGTATATACATCTATTAAAAATTGTTTACTATCTATAAGGATATATTCTTTAGCCCGGACCAAAGGTCCTAGATGATGTTCCAAATATAATGCTAGTGCCTCAGTAACCCACCCTTGTCCTGAAACTATAGGTCTCATGGGTGGATTAACCATTGTTTTATGAATTTTAGGCAATCCATACAATATAGGAATAAGGGGATTCTCTATTTTTAGATATCTATACAGCTGAAAGTCTATATCTCCACTCATTAACAAATCATCTAACATAGCATAGACACTGACTACCTTATTCATGACTTCAGTCATGTTAATACTTGTATAAAATCTTTCTTCACCTAACATCCCTTTTACAATATTCATATAATCAATCCGATTCATCAAAACAATCGGTCCACCTTTGTCGGCTGGTCGCACAATTAAAGTATTATCCTTTTTCAAGAGAGTCATTGCTTTACGCTGTGCTATAGTTAAATTATCCTTATAGTATCTGCTAACTTTACTATTAAAAGTGCTATAGTGCTTATGCATATCATTTTCAACTAATTTTGAAAAGGTGTCCAGTATTGGATGTAGTGTTGGTATATATAGGCTGAGAGGACGAAACTGTGATGGTATATTACCTTCACTATGCTGGCCATTGAATTCTAGCTTTAACTGTACGTTGCGGACGAATCTCTTTATATCTATGATCGTGTCAGTGACATCACCCCTACTAGCTGGAATGAAGCTAAGACCTTTATTTAAAAGTTGTAGCTCCTCTGGGGCAAGTAATCTATCTGATATGTTCACAACTAATGAGTTACTGTTTTCTCCCACATCTTTTTTAGAGTGGGTCCAACATGTTCCCCTTCCTGTAGCTTTCTTTTGTGTCTTCCTCTGCTTATTGACCTCTTTCTTTCTGTTTTCTGGTGTACGGCTATGGGGAAAGGAGTATTTGGTTTATCCATGTTAACCCCAGGGTGGCTTCCCTGTACTTTTTTCCTAACCACCACCTCCGGTGTTAAAGGTATCCTATTATTCACCATATCAACAGGACTATCAAATGCCTTGTTCATTTGCTGTGCATGACCCATATCCCCTGTACATATTTGTATATCTTCAACCAAATTATTCACAACTGAGCCATTCACATCTAGCCTAGTTATATTAGAAGATTCATGACTGTTAGTAATAACAGCATTTAAAGCATTTGTTTCAATAACATTCATTGTACCATTGCTAATGTTCTCAATAGCAGTAGTAACCCCATTGTCATTTCTGGCATTAAAACGTGGCCAGACAAAAACTTGGTTATTTTTGAAATCTCTAATGTCTCTATACAATTTACTCTTCTTCTGCTCAAGCACACGCTTTTCATATAAAGAGACATTATCTAAAAGTCTTTCCATTAACAGTTCAACTCTACGTGATTTATATTTAGTAATAACACTGTTGTACTGTTCTGTTACTTTAGTCCGTAACATGTCTTCTTCTTCTTTATGAAGATCGTTGAGCAACTTCATATAATCAAAGCTTAAGTTAATGTTCAATTGCTGCCATTTATATAAAAGCGCAGGGTAAAAAGTACCTGATGTAGGCATCTTGAGAACTCGTAAACCACGAGGAACAACCTTCCTCTGGATACAAGCTTCAAAGTGCTGTCTCTGGAGCTGTAACTTCTTTAGCCTTAGAAAATCCATTTCCAGCGTGTTTAACATATCAGATAATCCAGTCATGTCTTCAACATTTCGTTCCTCACTCAGCTCAGAATCAAAGTCCCAAAGTAAAAGCATGTTATTCGACGCTTCAACGCATTCAAAGAAGCGACCTTTCTTCCGGGCATTCACCCCTTCAACTTCCGGATTATACGGAAGCTCCACACAGACATTAGCACTTGCTGCCATCCCCACTTGTTGATCGAAGAATAAAACCAAATAGATGAACAACAAAAATACGATCAACGAACAGGTATTAGTTCCAACGCAACAAATAAAGAAGAAATATGCAAAAACAGTCAGTTGCATATACGGAACACTAGCAGATGGCACTGCTAAAGGTTCAAATACCTCTAAACAAGCTGTTCACGTTCACTGTTGCCAATAGCTCCAACAGACCCAATATTTAGAAACTCCAACAGACCCAGTCTTTTAAAACCAGCAATAGACAGCAGTATACATATTATAGTGAAAGTTCCATGAAAGCAAATGAAGCGACAGTCTGAAGACCAAGAATAAAAGTTTTAATATCAGAGTTAGCGCTTTCACCCGTAGGCTTTTTCAAACTCACAAACATTTCCCTTTACTCATACATCTTATAGAAATAGAAGCATCCTCATAGGTCAGACAATAAAACAATTAAAACAATTAAAGTTAATTGATAGCATTCTTAAAAGCATATCGTCCTTATATTTAAATACTTGTAAAATACATGCTTAACAATACTTATAAAACATTTAAAAATAACATTTATCTTTAAACCTGTTTGTGACACATATTACCTAGCAAATCATGACAAAGATGGTGGTATTAGTATATAAAGTAATATAAAAAATGCATCATTATTGGTACATATTAGAATCATGATCAGAATGCTATGTTGGGCAGCATAGTATTATATGCTAAGGTGTATCCCTATACTGCTACTGACTACTTACTCTTTTTAGTCTTCTTTTCTTCAAAATAACAAATGAACAAGGCATTTGATAGTCCTGGTGATATGGTGAATAATAGGATACCTTTAACACCGGAGGTGGTTTTTAGGAAAAAAGTACAGGGAAGCCACCCTGGGGTTAACATTGATAAACCAAATACTCCTTTCCCCTTAGCCGTACACCAGAAAACAGAAAGAAAGAGGTCAATAAACAGAGGAAGACACAAAAGAAAGCTACAGGAAGGGGAACATGTTGGACCCACTCTAAAAAAGATGTGGGAGAAAACAGTAACTCATTAGTTGTGAACCTATCAGATAGATTACTTGCCCCAGAGGAGCTACAACTTTTAAATAAAGGTCTTAGCTTCATTCCAGCTAGTAGGGGTGATGTCACTGACATGATCATAGATATAAAGAGATTCGTCCGCAACGTACAGTTAAAGCTAGAATTCAATGGTCAGCATAGTGAAGGTAATATACCATGATAGTTTTGTCCTCTCAGCCTATATATACCAACACTACATCCAATACTGGACATCTTTTCAAAATTAGTTGAAAATGATATGCATAAGCACTATAGCATTTTTAATAGTAAAGTTAGCAGATACTATAAGGGTAATTTAACTATAGCACAGCGTAAAGCAATGACTCTCTTGAAAAAGGATAATACTTTAATTGTGCGACCAGCCGACAAAGGTGGACCGATTGTTTTGATGAATCGGATTGATTATATGAATATTGTAAAAGGGATGTTAGGTGAAGAAAGATTTTATACAAGTATTAACATGACTGAAGTCATGAATAAGGTAGTCAGTGTCTATGCTATGTTAGATGATTTGTTAATGAGTGGAGATATAGACTTTCAGCTGTATAGATATCTAAAAATAGAGAATCCCCTTATTCCTATATTGTATGGATTGCCTAAAATTCATAAAACAATGGTTAATCCACCCATGAGACCTATAGTTTCAGGACAAGGGTGGGTTACTGAGGCACTAGCATTATATTTGGAACATCATCTAGGACCTTTGGTCCGGGCTAAAGAATATATCCTTATAGATAGTAAACAATTTTTAATAGATTTATATACTTATACAAAGACGCTAAATGATGATGAACATTTTCTTCTTGTTACTATGGATGTAGTCAGTTTGTTTACGGTTATACCCAATGACATAGGTATAACCAAAATTCGTAGGTACATGCAGAAGAACACGAATATGAGTACTGAAAGAATCGAGCTATTAGTACTGTTCCGTGAAACTGTACTTATGAATAACATCTTTATGTTTGAGATGATCTGTATATACAGAAGGAAGGCGTAGCTATGGGCACAGCCTGTGCCAATAGCTACGCCAACCTGGTTATGGCGGACTGGGAGGATGAGCTTATGTTTACTATGGAAGGTTTTAAGAAGCATGTAGGCTTCTACAGAAGATTTGTGGACGACCTCTTTTTTATCTGGCGGGGTAGTCAAAAGGAACTAGAAGAATTTTTTATGCAGATTAATGACCTTACCTACTTTTTAAAATTTACATTTAATTTTTCATATGACAAGATCTCTTTCCTAGATGTGCATATAGAAAGACTAACTAGTGGCCTGTTAAATACATGCATACATAGAAAAGCTTGTTATAAAAATACTGTTCTACACAGAAGTAGTATGCACCCTAGGTACGTCTTCAACAATGTCATAAAAGGCCAGATTATGAGAGCATCTAGATTGAATCCGATGTTGGAAGGATTTCAACTAGAATCTGAGCTTCTTAGAAGTAATTTTAATGAAAGGGGATATGATGTGAAAGCGTTTGACTTGACACTGCAGAATGTATATACTCTGAGAGATTCTACAGCACAGCCGTATTTTTCTGAATGCACTGGAACAGGTGCTGCAGCTGTTAGAAATGAGGATTTGGGCATTAAACATTTAACATGTTATACGAAAGACTTTGAGCTACTAAGAGCTAGTGTTATGAAGCACTGGGAGACACTTCTTTTAGATGAAGAAATAGGTAAACTGGTAGGGGGACAACCGGTCTTTACGTTTCGTAATAAGTCCAACCTTAAGAGAATTTTATGTTATCCTTCACTTAGTAGTTATTGCCCCACCTTCAGGGACCTAGGAGCAAATACCATTCCTTGTAATAAATGCAATCAATGCATGTATATAGATGCAAGTACTGCATTTGAGCATCCAACAACACATAGAATATATAAGTTCAATACTGGAACAAATTGTTTGAGTACAGGTTTGGTATATTTAGCCACATGCATAGGCTGTACTTGTTTCTATGTGAGTAAAACTAGTAGACAACTCAGAGAGAGAGTTAGGGAACATGTCTACAATATTAATAAGTGCTCAGAACATAATGCACTTGCTAAACATGTACATATTCAAGGAGGAGATCATAGCTTTAGGTTTCGGGTTATACAACTTGTTTACCCTAGTGTCAGAGGAGGGGATTATGATAATTTTATATTAGAATGTGAGCTCAGATGGATTATTCGCCTGAGGGCGGATAGACCACCTGGATTAAATGATAAAATTCAAATAAAACCTATTTTGAAGAAAAGAAGACTAAAAAGAGTAAGTAGTCAGTAGCAGTATATGGATACACCTTAGCATATAATACTATGCTGCCCAACATAGCATTCTAATCATGATTCTAATATGTACCAATAATGATGCATTTTTTATATTACTTTATATACTAATACCACCATCTTTGTCATGATTTGCTAGGTAATATGTGTCACAAACAGGTTTAAAGATAAATGTTATTTTTAAATGTTTTATAAGTATTGTTAAGCATGTATTTTACAAGTATTTAAATATAAGGACGATATGCTTTTAAGAATGCTATCAATTAACTTTAATTGTTTTAATTGTTTTATTGTCTGACCTATGAGGATGCTTCTATTTCTATAAGATGTATGAGTAAAGGGAAATGTTTGTGAGTTTGAAAAAGCCTACGGGTGAAAGCGCTAACTCTGATATTAAAACTTTTATCTTTGGTCTTCAGACTGTCGCTTCATTTGCTTTCATGGAACTTTCACTATAATATGTATACTGCTGTCTATTGCTGGTTTTAAAAGACTGGGTCTGTTGGAGTTTCTAAATATTGGGTCTGTTGAAGCTATTGGCAACAGTGAACATGAACAGCTTGTTTGGAGGTATTTGAACCTTTAGCAGTGCCATCCGCTAGTGTTCCGTATATGCAACTGACTGTTTTTGCATATTTCTTCTTTATTTGTTGCGTTGGAACTAATACCTGTTCGTTGATCGTATTTTTGTTGTTCATAAAATAAATTGAATCAAAGATTTAAAAAATAATAAAACATTATAAAAAGTGTTAAATAATATTATAACATACAGAATTATAAATAATAAAAATGGGAAAGTACTTAAGAACACAAGATAAAATTATACATAAACAAAGCATAACAAATAAACATAATATAATACCGAAAAATATTAAATACATAATATTATTATAATAATAATAACAAAAACATCATAATAAAAATAAGTAATCTAGAAATAAAAAGAAGATATGGGGTAGGGTGAGAGAAAAGATAGAAAACAATAGCAACTTCACAGATTATACACCAAGCTTTTTAAAATTCCTTTATTGTATTCTGTTACAGTCTACTTTAAACAATAACAGCTGCTGAGAACTTTGTGTATTACTTGGAGTACATGTACAGTAATTACACTTGACAGCAGGCCATTCAAGCCATGGGTCTGGTGGTCTGCACTTCAAATGGCATAATGATGATAAAGTACAAGCACTGATTTTATTGGTGAAAAGCTAACACAGTATTGTAATCAGCTGATTTTTAACGTTGGACAGTGTGGTATTAGAACCCACAAGCAAAGACTACTACTCTAATGCTGTACTTTTCCATTGGAATTCCTTTTACACTTTATAGACTCAAGGTTACTGTTATCCGAGAATGTGCAACTGTTGCTTTGTGTTACAGATCATACCTCTCCAACTTTTAGAACAGGATATCTTGACATATCCTAAAATAATGGGTGTACACGGGCCTATAACTAAGAATATATTTCTAATATTGCTCTTACACACATGGATATTTGTATAGGATTTGTGTTAACATGACATTTTGACACTCATTATGTATTGACTTCAATATAAATTGCTTGCCAGATAACCATGAATACTACAGTGAACAGAGCAAAGCAGTGATTCTTAAATCTGGGTATTCAGCAGAAGGAAGTATTATTGAAAGCTGTGCCACAGAGTACTGCATGCATACTTGCTTTTACTGTTCAGATATGCATTTCTAAATTCCTAAAAATGTATGATATAGCACCTAATCCATCTATAATTGTAAAGGCTGCTGCAATAACAATACTTTATAAAATTATTCTTACTTACCACATGCTTCTCTCATCCTCGACCTCATATTCGAGGCCCTCTCTACTGCAGCTGTTGAAAAAGGAAAAAGAAAATGCATTATGAATAGTAGTGTTAACCATAGTCAGCTAGAGTATTTACAGGTAATACAAGTAAATCATACTTGCACATCACTGGGGTGATCCCATCCTGGCATTCCCTGATCCACTGTTCAAGGGTATTCCTTTTTCTCCTATGGAGGATACCAGTTGCACTGGTAAAAGTCCTTGCAAAACTATCACAGGATTCAGATTTATATTGGGAGCCAGTATAGTCTTGCTGCAACAGGAATGGGCCATGATCCCTAACCAGGAGCCTAATAAAAAACTTGGATTCCTAGACACCCCACCACTGTGCTCTAAATCTCACACCCTCTCTGGCACAAGACATTGCTGCATAAGTTAGACTCAATGTATAAAGTGCAATTCCCACAAACTCACCTTTAAATACCATGTTTCCCTCCAACTGGGCTTACTCAGAATGCACACTGTCTGTATTTTGATACATTTAAAAAGGGTCCATGCCGCTTGGTTTGCGCAATGCTAAGCAGCGTGCACTTTCTTCAAATATATCAGCAAAAACTGTCAAGCAATACAATTTCACGTTATTTCCTTATGGTACCACATTATTTGGATAAGCTGCAATGTCACAACAGTATAAAAAAAGTTTGCATACCCTGGACTAGAACTCAGGACCATCTGCACGCCAGCACAACACTCAACACATGTCGCCATAGGATTAGTTACATGATCAATGTATTTTAGTACTCATTGTCAACTTGATGGCATGAGCATAGTGCAGCGCCACATACTGGGTTTTGGGATGCACAGTATTATCCAGTAATACTAACTGAAGCATCCAATTTCTATTTTTGGATTTCTGGGTCATGTCTGATATATGGGTGATCCCACTGCACAAATGGGGTAAGCATCTCTAAGCTCGGCAGCACATCACACAAACATAGGGGGAAAAGGGAGAAAAGCCAGACATAACAGATATGACTACATCTGGCTGGTTTACCAGGGTTTTGGCTTATATTTTTGCAATGTTCTCATAAACTTTATGGATTTAACATAATTATTCAGGATGGCTATAACTAAACAATAACAGATGTTTTTGTTTCAGACTTTATACTCTTCAGAAGATGCATGGTAATGCTCCAAAGAGATTAATTTAGAACTGCAAGGACAGCTGAGTTACACAGACTGCACTGTTTTATAGCCAAATACATTAATTTAGTCACTACTACAATCACAATTAGAATTTGACAGGCACATATTTACTTGCAGGAAGACCCTAGCTTAAATTTAGCCAAACGTACACTTCATTTCAGAATCTGAGTGATCTCTTGGCTATTTCATATGAACAAATAAATCAGCAAACAATCAGAATCATAAATATGCTATAACAGTGTCTTCTCTTTAGTATGCGATTTATACTCTTTCAAGTCTCACTTCTCTTTACAATTCTACTAATCTTGAGATACCTTGTCCAGTTGTTTTTGCATGTCTTAACAATAGCCCTAACCACAGCCACCCTTAAGCATAGGCCAACTACGTGGCCACATAACTGCTCAAGCAAGGTTGCTTTTCCAGTTTTTATTTGTTCTTTTTGTTTTGAAGTAAACAAATGATTTCTTTAAAATATATGGAATGAATACAGGAAAAACTGAAGATTAAGACAAACTGTAAGAAAAAGGAAGAAAACAGTAATCCAGATGGTGGAGGCAGACCAGAATGGGAGCACCAGGTGATGGGGGGGGGGGTTCTAGAGCCCTTTTGCCTAGGGCACCTGTTGACCAAAGGCCAGCTGTGGCCCTGACATTTAGAGAATTCAGAGGTGTATTTAACCAACTTTGCAAAGTGTTTGTGTGTGTGTGTGTGTGTGTGTGTGTGTGTGTGTGTGTGTGTGTGTGTGTGTGTGTGTGTGGTGGGGAGCAAACATACAAATGAGCAGTAATAAATTTATAATTGCATTGTATATCAGTGATCTGGTTTACCACAATATTCTCCAGATTAAATTTAACATAGATGACAAGCTGTAAGGCACGCCTATTCAAATAACTATCTACTGCTTTCTGTATATATCCCATATGCTTAAGATTAAGCTCTTAAATAAATGCAGATAGTTTATATTCATATTACAACTAATCTACTTTTCTGGGGGATCCTATCACTCATCAGACTAGGAATAGTGCAACACTTCGTAACTCACCAAGAAAATGGCAGCTTTAGGTTTAGATTTGTCCTTTCTCCGGTGCACCCAACTATCCAGAGCATGTTATGCTACATATTCACATGGACAAAAGACATCATTAATAGCAAAAAAAGTCTAAATAGATATTTAGTAGTCAACAATGTGGATAGAAACTAGAATAAATCTTTATTAAACGTTTATGTATTCCTAATGTCCCACATTAAAAAGCAGTTCTCATTATGCTATGATTTGTTCCAAAATGACATTATGCAGGACAGTGATTCTGTTAAATATTGATTTCTTAATGGGTCATATTCCTGCTTTGATGTTTCTTTGCTTTCAGCCTCCTTTTCTTATATACATAGGATTGCAGGACCTTTAATCCATACTGTCCTTGAATAACTGCTGAGCATACTTCTTAGCTCTCCAGATTTTTGCAGAATGCCCATTTTTTTTAATCCTTTATGGCTTATTTTGTAAGTGGAGACAAATGTAGTTTGGGACAAACTAAGTTGTCCTGGTCCCATGAGCAATGGTAAAGGGATGGGGGGTGGGTATAGAGGTTAGGAATTAATTAGAGTCTTTGTAGATAGGTAGGATAGTGGGATTATGGTGGTGAAATGGTTAAAGAGAAAGGGAGAGGTGATGTAGGGGAAGGAGGGACTTATGACAGGATTAAGTGGTAGGGTTTAAGGGAAGTAGACACATTTGGCGTGGGTTAGTGGTGAAGTAACAGATAGCTCAGATCCAGACAACCAGTAGGTATTGTGGATGCAGGTAGGCATTGGATGGTGGGGAGAGAGGGGTGTTAGGTTAACTGAATTAGTTCCCTACTCTCCCTTATTTGTGTTTTCTCTTTAGGGTAATTTATTTAATGTGGGGGATGGAGTTGGGGAATACAGGTTGGTGACAGGACTTGCTGGCATGGAAGTTGTTGAAAGGGTTACTGAGAGGAGCGTGTGTGTGTGGGTGAATGGTTGGTGAGTAGTGTCTGTATGAGTGTAGTGCTTGGCTTACCTGGGTTCTGGTGTGATTCTCCGGGGGTCCAGTAGGCATGGGGTTGCTGAGGGTGCTTCATGGTGTCCTGTGGTGCCTCTGGTTGTTTTGCAGTTGCTGAGGTGCTTGCTGGTGGTCCAGTGGTGGCTCTGGTTGAGGTGTTGGGCCGGTCGTGGTTGATGAAGTGCTTGCAGTCATCCGGTATTGCCGAGGTTGCTTGCTGTCATCCTGGTGGCTCCAGGGGTTTTGTGGGGCCCATTGCTGTCTCATTTCTCAGTTGGGCCATGTAGTCGGGTAGCAGCCATGTGGATCAGCCTGGTATTAAAAAAAAATGTGTTCATCCTGGTTGTCGTGGAAGGCTGTGGGGGTCCCCTCATCATAATCCAGTCTCGGTAGTATTGGGGTAGTGAGTTGAGGATCCCCTCATGCTCCCTGGTGGGTTTGTGGGCTTCTGTGGCTGTTCTCCAGTCTCCGGGGTCAGTTTTGTCAGTTTCCACAAATGCACATGGATGGTCATGGCCGTGTGGTTAAGGGATGATGGCCCCACTGGCTTTCCTCATTGGTGGTAGTGGTTGAGGATCTTTTTGTTCTCCCTGGTGGGTTCATGTGTAGCCGCTGCCATTTTTGTGGCCTTTCTGTCTGGGCTCCTGTTTGCACATACGCAGTGGAGGTATTGGCCGTTACCTCTAGTGTGGACAAGGCTTTGCTTTCCAGAGTGAAGAGGTAAGGGATTCCAGGCTCGTTGGTAGTTGAATGGTGCTGGTAACTGTGTGGCTTCAATGGAGGTAGGTTGGATATAGATAGATGTAAAGGTTTTTTTTTTTACAGGTGGATATATGAAAGGGGTTGGTAACTCTAAGGAAGTGTGTGGCTGAATTTGTATGCAGCTGAATAGTGAAGTGTGTGTCAGGCAGGGGCATATTTTAATTTATGGGGTAGGTATAATTGCAATAGTTAGTGGTCAGAGTGTATGTTTAGCAGGTAAGTTATGCAAGGGGTTGTTCTCAGCTGCAGAATACAGGTAAGTAGGGGAGTAGGTAGAGAGAGGTGGGGCGTAGGGCTAGGCAACACTATAGGGGTTGGGGGGTGGGGTAGGGCAGTCGGGTTCATAGAACAGCATTAACATTATGTGTTTCTTTCTTACAGATGGCTAATTTGCCAGAACTACGTCAGTGATGGCAAGCTATTGTGGCCCAAGCGGAAGAGTTGTTCCAGGAGGCGGCAACTTCCAAGGTGGTACAAGAACCAGAACAGACTCTGGGTCGGAAGAGGTGGTGCACCCTGGTGAGAATCCCAGCTCGAGGGAAAAGACAGCAGAGAGCAAAGCAGGCAGTTGCAGTGGACACACCAGCTCCCAGTACATCTCAAGATGAAGGTGCAGGTAATGGTTTTACTTCAGCAGTATTGTCTGGGGAGCTAGGGGTTGAAGATTGTGGTGGGGGTAGGGATGATGAGGACCTGTTAGTTGGGGACATTGGAGGAGGCTTGCAAGTAATAGAGGATGCTCAGAGGCAGCTGGCACAGGGTGCCAGGTACCCTGACAGAGATGCGACTGGGGTGGGTGTTGGTTCCGGTGACAATTCGGTTTTGGACTCGGAGGTAGGCTCTGGCTTTGGGTTGTGGCCGGGGAACTGGTTAGTTACTCAATCTTTGGGACAGGGGGCTGGAGCAGTTTTCCTGACTCCACACATTCCGGGGTCAGTCAAACAAAAAATTTGGAAAGGAGAGTATGTGGATTTGTTTCAGCTGATCGATGTGGAAGGGGTCCAATGACTAGTGGAGGCAGAGTCATCTAATAGCAAGGACTTGGTGGCTTTAGTGGCATTGGGAAGAAAGAGAGTAGGTAAGCTTCACCCTGGGACATGGGATAATTGAGTGGTTGGCTTTATTTACTTTATGGGAGTGCAGCTGGAGAAGGATGGGTCTTTGGCCTTGCTGCTTCTAGAATATTTCCTTACCATTCATGAGGCACAACGGTTAAGGCCGGGTAATGCGTGACTTTGGTACGATCAGCGTTTCTGCAAATAGAAGGCTGTGGACCAGTCACTACATTGGGAGGTGCATCATCCCGATATATGGTTAGCTACGATGATGGATAGTTATGGTGGCTTTAACAAAAGGGTGAGTGGGGGAGAAGCATCGGGTGTATGTTGGTCTTTTAATAGTGGCTTTTGTTCATGGGTAGGGTGCAAATTTGCACATGTTTGCTCAAGATATGGAGGGAGTCATTCAGCCATTTGCTAATGTCGGCAGGACCTTTCCATGTGGAACTCCAATGTTATGGCTCATGAGGGTGGATTTGGTGGGCAAAGCTTCTCGCAGGGTTTTCAACCGGTCCAAGGTGGGGTAACTTTTATGGGTCCTGGGGACTTGGGTGCTATAGAGACAATAAAGGAAGGGGTGTCATTCCCCATTAAGGTGGAGGTCCTGCGGGGTATGCTTCACCGGTTTCCAGGTCTTGCCATCAAAAATGAGATAATATAAGGATTCCAGGTGGGGTTTCCTATAAAGTCCACTTTGGTGGGGGGTGGGGGGGGTTGCAAGAATCTGTGATTAGTTCAAGGTAAAGAGGACATCCTGGAGGTTTTAGTGGAGAAGGAGTGTCAGGCGAGGCGTTTATTGGTTCATTTTGACAGTCCACCTTTCAGTAGTTACAAGGTGTCGTCTTTGGGGTTAGTGCTGAAGAAACGAGCCAGGGAATTCATATTGATACATCACTTGTTGCATCCGGAAGGGAATTCAGTGAATGATTTTATTGCAGATAAGGAGGTTAGGGTGCATTTTGCTTCCTTGGATGATGCAGTGAAAGTGCTTAGGGAATTTCGGGAGCCATGGCTGGTTAAGGTTGACAGTGAGTTGGCTTTCTGCTTGTTGCCTATTAGGAGTGAGGATTGGCCATTACTGGGAATGTGGGTAGGCGATAAGTACTACTTCGATAAAGCTATGCCTATAGGTTGTTCAGTGGCATGTGCAACTTTTCAGAAGTTCAGTACAGTATTGCATTGGATTTGACAGCAGAGAGAGGGAGCTCAAAAGGCAGTGCATTATTCAGATGATTTTCTGTTGGTGGGTGAAGGAAGGGTAGGAGCACAGGAAGGGTTGCAGGAATTTATGAGGCTGTGTGGGGAGTTAGGGGTGCCATTGGCTCAGCATAAGGTGGAGGGTCCAGTGAGAGCCTTAGAATTTCTGGGACTAATGGTTGATGTGGAGCGGGGACTGTTTTGCCTACCCAAAGATAAGATAGAGAGGCTTTGGTCAGCTATATGTTTGGTGTTGGGCAAGGATAACATTCAGATTCGTTCAGTCATGGAGTTGTTGGGGCTCTTGAATTTTGCCTGTCAAGCTGTGCACCCAGGGCGAGTCTTTTGTAGGTCGTTGGCTTTTATATTGAAAGGGGGTTGGAGTAAACACCATTGGGTTAGTGTGACCCAACTGGTACGGAACAACTTGGTGTTGTGGGATGATTTTTTGCAACAGTTTAATGTGATATCTTTTTGGCAGTCAGACTGGGTGGGGCAGGAGGAACTTCAGTTGTTTATGGATGCAGCTGGGGATGCTGGTATGGGGGCCTATTTTGGGGGTTGGTGGTTTGCAGCTGAATGGCCTCCAGATTGGAAGAAGGTATGGAGGTGTGACATGGCCTTTCTAGAGTTGATGCCTATATGGGCAGCTTCTGTTGTGTGGAAGGAGCATTTGAGGGACAAACGTGTAGTTTTTCACTCTGACAATATGGCTGTAGTGAGGGTATTATAAAAGAGGATGGCTAAGTTGGGTTTCTTATTGTTGGTATTACATAAATTGGTTTTGCAGAGCCTCTTAATAAATTTTTCCTTTACAGGAGTGCATGTGTCTGGCATAAAGAATGAGACTGCTGATAGCTTGTCCCAATTTCAGTTTTGCAGGTTTCGAGGGTTGAATCCATGGGCAGAGGAAGTGCCAGAAACCCTACCAGAGGAGCTGTGGAATCCTGGGTCAAAGTAGCCAGGCAGTTGGTATGGCATTCCTGAGCCCCTTCCATGAGGAAGGCTTATGGTATGGCTCTTTCTGATTTTAATCAGTTTGTTTTGCAGCTGCCAGAAGAGGAGGGGGTATGATCGGAGGAATTACTATTGCGATATGTAGCTCATGCTTGTGGGATAGGCAAGGCTTTGCAGACAGTCAAGGTGGATTTGGCTGCAATTAGCATTTTCGCTAAGGTAGTGGGATTGCAAGATTTCACTAAGTCTTGGACATTAGGGTAAATGTTGAGGGGTTGGGGAGAGTAGTGGTGGAACATAGGGACATTCGATGGCCACTTACTAGGGTTATAGTGAAAGTCTTGTTGAGAGGGTTAGGTTTGTTACAAGGAGGGGTCTTTGGATTACTTCATGTGGGGTACATTATGTACGTGGTTATATTTTGGCACCTTTCATATTTCGGAGTTGTTAGGCTTGTTATGTTGGAAGGATGTTATCATAGGTGATGGAGAGGTTACTACTGCAATAAGGAAGAGTAAGACAGATCAACTGTGTAGGGGATGTTTGGTGGTGATTACACCTAACAGGAATCCTAGCCTTTGTCCAGTAACGTGGGCTAATGAATTCATGAGGAGGCAGAAGGGGTGTGCAAATGAGTTAATTTTTATTTCAATGGATGGGAAGGTGGTGTCGAGTAGTAGATTCATAGGTTTGGTGAGGAGGGTTTTACGTTGCATGGGATTTCCAACGGATAGGTTTGCAGGTCACTCATTTAGGACTGGTAGGGCTTCAGATTTAGCTAGAGAGGGTAGTTCCATTGAAGTGATTAAGAGATTGGGGAGGTGGACTTCAAATGAATTTTTATCATATATTAGATAAAGTTGTGGCCTGATTATTAATTTTCTTTTCTTTTCTTTTAGGGAAGCATATTATCATCTTGGGGCATTCGTATATCCACTGGGCAGAGAAGCATGCGTTAGTCAGGGAAGATGGGATAAATTTGGGTTTATCACATTTAGGGTGGTCAGTGAATTGGCATGGAGTTAGAGGTCTTAGGTGGGATAGGTTGTTGCATGAATTTGAGAAAGTTAAATTGAAGGTGGAGGGTCCTTGTATATTAGTAACTCATTTGGGGGGCAATGACTTGGGCATTCTTTCCAAAAAGCGATTAGTGGATATTATTCTTCAGGACTTGCTGAGATTACAGGCATTGTACCCAGGTATGGAAATTGTTTGGTCAGAGTTGGTTCCTCATTTGTGTTGCAGGAGTGCTTATATTTATAGGGCGATTGAAAGGGTCAGGAGGTTCATCAATCAGAGACTGGCTAGGCAGTTAAGAATTTTGGGGATGCATACCATTGATCATAGAGATTTTGGGGATGGAGAGGAGTTTTGGTACCGAATGGATGGGTTCTATCTTAATGAGGTAGTACTGGATCTGTTTAATTTGCATTTGAAGGGTATGGTTGCAGTTAGGGTTTAGGAGGGGGTATAGCCTGGGGACCAGGCTGGTGGCAGAGAAGAGGGGCAGGATTGTCCTCTTCTGTTCCCCCCTCTAAGGAAGGTGGTTGTTTATTGGTTAATGCTTGTTTGGTCTGGAGGTGAGGTAAGCAGGTATGCTCCCTATTTAAGTGCTGGGTGAGTAGGTACACTGCCCCAGTGGAGGAGGTATCAGGGTGAGTAGGTATGCTGCCCTGAGGTAAATTTGTCCAGGGTGAGTAGTGGCACTGCCCTGAGATCATTGCTGATGAAGATAATTTATGTTGTTTTGTATGTAGAAGTTCACTGTACAATAGTGTTTAATAAAGGTCGTCAAATGGCTTTATGTGTTTGGTGTGGTTTATTTAGAGGGGGGCCGGGACAAACAGCCATTGTTTCAAAATTAAAATGTTATCTCCAATTCCAATGGAGCATGTTATATAGAGCTGTATGTAAAGTATCAGTGCAATGTTCACAGCAGAGAAAATACCACAGTCTGTAGGCATGTTTTTGATGTATTTTTGAAGAGACTATTAGTGAACCAGATTAGATTGCAAGTAAGTTAGAAAGTAACTAACATGGTCAGTAAAAGTAAATAAAGAAAGAAAGACATAATTACTAACAATCAGTCTACCATTCCTAATAAATAAAAGCAGGGAGAAAATGTGAGGGTAACATGAGGAAAGATTTAACATGGACAGAAGAATAAAATACAATTGTATAGATAACGTAAACAGAAAACACAAATGGGACAAGAACTGGCAGGAATGAGTGCTGTAGATCCAAGTAGGCAAGAGATTAAGTAACATGAGCCAAAAGAGGTAAAATGATATGTAAAATTGGATTTAGGGCAATTAGAAATGCGGAGTCAGTAGTCCCAGTTTCCTAGCTTCTGATTCTAATTGAACCAACAGCTATGAGACAAGCCTTCCTGCATCCCCATGTGGGTGAGCTAGATGCCCACACTCCCTAAAGTTATGTATACAAACTCCATGATCATATTTGAGTGGGGAAAAAATCTCATGGGAAAACATGGTATTTAAAGGTGAATTGCTGGCAATTGCACAATATCATTGTTTGTTTTTGACAAAGTGATATTAAAAAAATATATACAAATGCTGCTCAATGAACCTACTTGCATCAGAGTGTAGATATGCTTTTTTTAGGATGACAGCTTTTGTATTTCGTTCTTTCTTAATATTTTGTTCACCAGTGTTATACAAAAATAGTAAAGAAGATACCGCCTAAAATGTAAATGATTCCTGAACCACAGGTCTAGATTTCATTTATATCCACTGTGATGGTCCTGGTATGTTTTCATTTAAAAGAACTGTGTTCAGATAATTGCACGTACTAATATCTTGGCTTCTTCTTCTGGAAATGTGTATGTGCTGTTTTGTATTAGCTTACTATATTCGTTGGTGTTGCTTCTAAGGTTTCTGACATAGATGAAAAATGCTTTGTTGTTGTCCTTAACACGACTGGCTATTTTCCATTCATACTTACCTTCGGAGGATTTGATTTGTTTTTTGAGTTCTTCGTTAACCTTTCTGGTTTACGTTAGAGGATGGGATATTAAGTTTGTTCTTAAGTACATGTTTCTTTCACTTATTATATAGTTTGTTTATACTAGAGTTCCACTATATGGGTTTATTCTTGAACTTAGCATTGTATTTGTGTGTAAGCATTTAAGTGAGCAGAGGAACTGTCTGTGAATGTAGCAGTGTGTGAGATGGGGTCATCAAGAGGTGAGGAGTGCTTACATTTCGGAAGGTCATCGGTTAACTTTAATAGATTTGCCTTTGACTAGTCTCTAAAGACCAAAGAGTTTGATAGTAAATCAGGTTTTTCCCTTATAGTAAATATTACTGAGCAACGGCTAGCTTTCACAAATGGTAGGACAACTACAGGTGCAAAAAAAAAGGGTTATGCCAGTGAGGACTGAGTCAATATTTTTGATCTCCTAGTTGGTACATGAACTAGTTTGTCTAAGCAGCTGGCATTTGTGAAATCTAGGAAGCATTAATCATCCATATTTGCAGTAGTGTAGGTTTCCCAGCTAAAGGAAAATACTTGAAATTCCCCAGGAAAATAGTGTTTGGTTCAACAGGGAGGGAGTCTAATTTTAGATATGCCTCATGGGTTGCAGACAACATGGAGGGGATATGGTAGTTGGCAATGATGTGGTTTGGATTTTTTTGACATTAAGTAAGATGTGGAAGAGCTCAAGGTCTTGCCTTATGACATTAGATGTGATTTTGAAAAGAATACAAACATGCCACCTCCAACAACATGGTAATTTTGGCTGTGAATCTGAAAGAGTGGTAGACATTGAAACCATGTTTCAGTAATTATGAAGATATCTAGGTTTTCAAGAGTCCTGAAGGAGTGCAGGTATTGAGTTGAAGCTGCTTATAAATAGTTTAAATAACATGCAGGCTTATTCTAGAGCTCTGCTTTGTAGCAATGAATTGGTATCAGCCAGGGAAACTCAATTTGCTGTCTAACACTAAATCAGAAAGACTTGTTAAATCCAAAGAAAAAGAACCTGATTTTGTTTTACCGCTACAATCAACACTGCTACTCAGTAGAACCTGATTTTGTTTTACCGCTACAATCAACACTGCTACTCAGTTGAAAAGGTAACATGAAATAATTACATTTTGTGATCAAATCCCCAGGTTGCCTAGTAAGAGGATAAAAAGCTTAAGGTTGCATATAGCCAAAGTAAGGCATTAATGGAGTTAATAATAAATCCAATATAGGAAGTTAAGTGCTTTAGTAATAAAAATGGAATGTTTAAATGCAACATATGTAGTGTGAAAGACAATTACATAACTATTTGAAACTGCAGAAAATACCTTAGCATGCAGTTGTTTAATTAGTTCTATTTGTTTATTGTTTGTTACTACATAGAAAGGCAGGCATCTCAGGACATGGCTCTGTAAACTTCTATATAGTGTTATAAATAAAGAAGAAAAATGCACTTTACAGACATATATTAGAAGTTTGTCATAGAATGGGAAGTTGTTTTATTCCCATGTGCTAGACAAAATAAATAGGTGTACCTTTAAGGGAGATTTGTCTATTTTGCCACTTAATGAATCTTGGAAGCAGTTAGAGTTAGACTACAGGAATTACACTTGTTTAAATGATTATATTTTTAAAGCTATGAATAAGATAAAGACATATCTACACATTTCAATTGCATTGAACTTCTTTGTGATGCTTCTGTCAGTAAACAGAGTCTATGAACCTGAAAAAACAGATGTGGTTATCACACCACTCAACATGCAGATACTCAATACTGGTTATACGCAGTTAAAAATCTGGACATCTTATAAGCATAAACTGTGAATGTCAAATAGCTCATAACTGTTTCTGCTTCCAATGGAAATGTGGGATACTACATAGAAACACGTGTTTAAAAAATGGAGAGAGACAAATTGATGTAAAAATATAAAAACATTATTAAAGAAACAGTATAAAATCTATAGATTTTAAGGAATTATATTGCAAAATTCTAGCATAGAAGTCATTTATCTTTGCTTAAGAAAAAGGGAGATATAAAATGCAAGTCCTTTGTTTTCTGTGTACTTGACAGCTCCAAAAATCACATTTGATGACAGAGATCCATGAAATTGTGTGTGAAGGAATCAATCAAACCTGAAAATAGGGACATACCTCCAAAAATAGGTACAACATGTGCAAGGGTAAATCACGAGTGGAAATAAGTAAGATCCACAGAAACTGGGACAGTTGAGAGGCCTGGTTGTAATGTCTAATAGCATTCTTTCTGTGTGTGTGTATGTGTATCAACCCCTGACCCTGACCTAACCCTACCCAAGGTCAGGTCACATCACACCTGACCACTCACCCCTAACCTAAAAACCTAACACCTACCCCCTAACTAACCCCAATATTTGTATGCATACATGCCTGCCTAACCCCCTAACCTAACTCACTAAACCGCCCCTAACCCTAAAATAAAACACTTACCTGACCAGCATTGACCCCTAACACCACAGCTAGCAATAGCAAAAGCCACAATCATATATATGTGCGTGTGTGTGTATGTCTGTAAATTAAACATTTATTTTTTTCCATAAAGCACTGGGATTTTATTTTCGTAGATTTATAACACTTGACATCAACTAGTGGCTGTTTTATTTTATTTTCATTCTATTTCATTCTTAGAGTAAATGGATAGAGTTTTCTTAACTGATAATGCAATTAGACTGGTGATTATCACTGTTCTATCCAGTCCATCAGGTAATTAAGTCTGAATGACATGACAAGGGGGAGTAATAAAAAACAGTATTTCAGGTCAGATATACACATTATTGTCACACATTTTATCTTTATTTTTAATATATTTTATTGTTCATTATAGATTTGTATATGGTTGATATATAGCATAGATATAGATAAATTCACACACACACGTATACATAGATAGTGATGCACATGAATGGGCAAGAAAAACTGACCAATCAAATTGTTAACAACGTGTTCCTCAAGTCTGTTCCATGTATGGGGAAAAACTAATTCAGGACACCTAGACCTCCCATTCACTCACAGATTCCCTACTCCCTCACAGACATCAAAATGCAGCAAACTTCCAACATTTTGAAATTTAGCATGGAAAAACTGGGGTATGGCTTGTTGTCCCCTGCAAAAAAAACATGCTTTTGACCTGTATGCTCTGAGTTGATTTTTGGAGCATGCATGCTAAACTATTAGCATTGTACATGCAAAATATTTTATCTTGATTGAAGGTGTTGAGGTGATCATCTTACACGGTATACTATCATTTAACCAGATTGCACAACAGCAAATCTCGGTTATGTTGAGGCAAAACCTCGAAACTAACAACACCGAACAATCAGAAAATCGAAGTGTGGTGACTGTAAATGTCGACTTCGACATTTTTGAACAGTCACCACACTTCCAGGGACACCATTACTGTACATTGCACAGTAAATAACATGTTAGCAGGGAGGCGAGCCCCCCTGCACCCCCCACACCTCCTGCTACTTAAATTTACTAACTCCGGGATCGCACTATAGTGAGGGAAAGGGTGCATTTCTCAATCCCCACTATAGTGCGAGCTGCATTGAAATGTCAGAACTGACAACAGCGAATTGTAGAAAAAAATTATTAAAATCTCCATGTCGAGTTAAAATCTTGGTATAGAATAAAACAGTCCCTCTTTATTCCAAATGATATGTGCTTTTGGTATCTTCTTCAGATCATAGAGATTGGGACTGGAAGTTCCTTTTTATAGTTCTTACTTCCTTTACTGTTGGAAGAATCATTCAATCATCACTCTGTCAATCAGCTGTTTGAATGCACCAATTCTCTTCCTTCTAAATTGAAGAAGATTCATTTAATAATTTTTTCTACAATAAAAGGATTTTAACTGCCACTAAAGCCAGAAGCTCCTATTTGAACTGTTTAATTGGTTATGTTATAATTACAGTTTGCTACAGTTTTACAGTAGCCGCTACATCTTCAGTGTGGATACTTTGTATATCAGACTTGAAAGATTAGACACCTTGAAACCATGATTTTGCTACAGTGTAACTGCATTCACAGCGTGGATATCTTTTAAGTGCATTTAATTGAAGCATTGGAAATTCATGCAAGTTTTTATATATATGCTGCACTTTTACTACCTATTTCTCAAGAGAATCGTACTTCATTGGCCATCATTGTCAGACCTCTCAAACAAGTGGGGACAAATTTCAACTATAATATTAGTGCTATTAACTTGAAACATTGACATAATCAGAGCATGGAATTAATACACATTTTCTGAAGTAAAAGACATTTATAACTCTTAATTATTGTCATTATTCATTAACTGTAATTCACCACCTTTCCTCCAAAAGTCACTAGTTTTGGGAGGGATTAAGAGTGAAAGAGTGAAAGTTTGAGTCAAAATCAGGGACAGTTGAGAGGTATGATCGTTGTACAGTGCTTCATTTTGAGCACTATTTCCACACATATGTATTTTTTTTCAAATGCCATTTTGTGGAATGGCTTTTGGCCAAATATTTCTGATCAACATGCCTCACTGCCATGTAACCTTGGAGTTACAATTAGTGTATAAAAATTATAAAGCATAATAACAGACATGAAGCAGAAGAATTAAAAGCTATAGTAACGTAAGGCTGTGCTTATGTTAATGAATAGAGTCTTGAAATATTAGTATGTTTCAATAATTTCATCTAAAACTTGCATCAATATAACATATAATCCCCTCATGAATGTGACAAATGTTATTTTTAGGTCCAGGTATATTTTTAACAAAGTGAAAATGGATGCTTGTATTTGTTGTATAAAACTACCTTCAGCACAAAATGAACATATCTTCATTACTTTGAAATGAAATGTAATGCCAGCATAAAAGAAAATTGCTTGGAACATAAAAGTGTCAATAGTTATATCTGAGATAATGTCCCTGGCTTAAATGACTACCCTGTTTTATTTTTTAGTTGTTAACCAACCAATCTCAGTATTCACAAGAATCTCTTTTTAGAGGGACCCATGAACACTGTCTGGTTAACTGATTTTTCTGTGTCTCATAAGTAGACAAAAGTTTTCAAACTCAAGACTACATAATGAAGCCCACTGTAATTAATAATCCTAATCTTCTACACTAAACTATCAAAGACTTAAGTTAAATATCTCATGTGAACATAAACCCAGCCACTGGGGATGCACAAGCCAGTGCATTTCTTTGTGCTGGTCCCAAGCCCGGATAAATGGGGAGGGTTGCGTCAGGAAAAGCATCCGGCGTAAAATTTTGCCACATCATATATGCAGAAAACTGTACAGAAATTCATACCGGATCGGTCGAGGCCTGGGTTAACAATGACCGCCACCAGTACTGTTGGCCAACAGGGTGCTGGCAGACATTGGGCTACTGCTGGCCGAAGGAGGAGAAGAGGCAGATGGCATGCCTGAAGGCAGGTAAAGGCTAGGACTGTGATAGTGAGGGTCGGAACTTTGAATGTTGGCAGTATGACTGGTATAGGGAGAGAGCTAGCTGATATGATGGACTGAAGGAAGGTTGGTATATTGTGTGTGCAAGAGACCAGATGGAAGGGGAGCAAGGCTAGGTGTATCTGAGGAGAAATGATGTAGGCATTATCCTGAAGGAACAGTATGCTAAGAGTGTTTTGGAGGAGAAAAAAGTATCAGATAGAGTGATGTTTATGAAGCTGGAAATTGATGGTGTAATGATGAATGTTGTTAGTGCATATGCTCCACAAGTTGGGTGTGCGATGGATGAGAAAGAAAAATTTTGGAGTGAGTTGGATGAAGTGGTGATGACTGTACCCAAGGGTGAGAGACTGGTGATTGGAGCAGATTTCAATGGGCATGTTGGTGAAGGGAACAGAGGGGATGAGGAAGTGATGGGTAGGTATGGTGTTAAGCAAAGGAATGCAGAAGGTCAGATGGTAGTGGATTTTGCGAAAAGGATGGACAAGGCTGTGATGAATACATATTTTAACAAGAGGGAGGAGCATAGGGTGACATACAAGAGTGGAGGGAGATGCACACAGGTGGATTATATCTTATGTAGATGGGCCAATCTGAAGGAGATTGGAGACTGTAAAGTGGTGGCAGGGGAAAGTGTAGTTAGGCAGCATAGGATGGTGGTTTGTAGGATGACATTGGTGATCAAGAAGAGGAGGATGAGTGTGAGGACAGCACCAAGGATCAGATGGTGGAAACTGAAAAAGGGTAATTGTGAGGTGATGTTCAGGGAAGAGATAAGACAGGCACTGGGTGGCAGTGAAGAGTTACTGAATAGCTAGTAAGATAGATGGCTAGAAGGGTGCTTGGTGTGACATCTGGAAAGAGGAAGGAGGACAAGGAGACCTGGTAGTGAAATGGAGAAGTACAGGAGAGTATACAGAGAAAGAGGTTGGTGAAGAAGAAGTGGGATTGTCAAAGAGATGAAGAAAGTAGACAAGAGTATAAGGAGATGAGGTGCATGGCAAAGAGAGAGGTGGTGAAGGCTAAGGATAAGGCATATGAAGAGTTGTATAAAAGGTTGGACACTAAGGAGGGAGAAAAGGACCTGTACCAATTGGCTAGACAGAGGGACCGAGCTAGTAAAGATGTGCAGCAGGTAAAGGTGATAAAGGATAATGAGGGAAACATACTCACAAGCGAGGAGAGTGTGTTGAGCAGATGGAAAGAGTACTTTGAGGGGTTGATGAATGAAGAGAATGAGAGGGAGTGAAGGTTGGATGATGTGCGGATAGTGAATCATGAAGTGCAGTGGATTAGCAAGGGGCAAGTAAGGATAGCTATGAAGAGGATGAAGAACGGAAAGGCTGTTGGTCCAGATGACATACCTTTGGAAGCATGGAGGTGTTTAGGTGAAATGGCAGTGGAGTTTTTAACTAGATTGTTTAATGAAATCTTGGAAAGTGAGAGGATGCCTGAGGAATGGAGAAAAAGTGTTTTGGTACTGATTTTTAAGAATAAGGGTGATGTGCAGAGCTGTAGTAACTACAGAGGAATTAAACTGATCAGTCACAGCATGAAGTTATGGGAAAGAGTAGTGGAAGCTAGGTTAAGAAGGGAGGTGATGATTAGTGATCAGCAGTATGGTTTCATGCCAGGAAAGAGAACTACAGATGCAATGTTTGCTCTGAGAGTGTTGATGGAGAAGTACAGAGAAGGTCAGAAGGAGTTGCATTGTGTCTTTTTGGATTTAGATAAAGCATATGACAGGGTGCCTAGAGAGGAGTTGTGGTATTGTATGAGGAAGTCGGGAGTGTCAGAGAAGTATGTAAGAGTGGTACAGGATATGTACTAGGGTAGTGTGACAGAGGTGAGGTCTGTGGCGGGAGTGACAGATGCGTTTAAGGTGGAGGTGGGATTACATCAAGGATCAGCTCTGAGCCCTTTCTTATTTGCAATGGTGATGGACAGGTTGACAGACGAGATCAGACAGGAGTCCCCCTGGACTATGATGTTTGCAGATGACATTGTGATCTGTAGTGAGAGTAGGGAACAGGTGGAGGAGACCCTGGAGAAGTGGAGATATGCCCTAGAGAGAAGAGGAATGAAGGTCAGCAGGACTAAGACAGAATATATGTGTATGAATGAGAGGGAGGACAGAGGAATGGTGAGGATGCAGGGAGTAGAGGTGGCGAAGGTGAATGAGTTTAAGTACTTGGGATCAACAGTTCAGAGTAATGCTGAGTGTGGAAGAGAGGTGAAGAAGAGAGTACATGCAGGATGGAGTGGGTGGAGAAGAGTGTCAGGAGTGATTTGTGACAGACGAGAACCAGAAAGAGTGAAAGGGAAGGTCTACAAGAGGGTAGTGAGACCAGCTATGTTATACAGGTTGGAGACAGTGGCATTGACAAAAAGGCAGGAGTTTGAGCTGGATGTGGCAGAATTAAAGATGTTAAGATTTGCACTGGGTGTGACGAGGGTGGACAGGATTAGGAATAAGTATATTAGAGGGTCAGCCCAGGTTGGAAGGTTTGGAGACAAAGCCAGAGAGGCACGATTACGTTGGTTTGGACATATGCTGAGGAGGGATGCAGAGTATATTGGGAAAAAGATGCTAAGGATGAAGCTGCCAGGTAGCAGGAAAAGAGGAAGGCCTAAGATAAGGTTTATGGATGTGGTGAGAGAGGACATGTGGGTGGTTGGCGTGACAGAGCAAGATGCAGAGGACAGGAAAAAATGGAAACAGTTGATCTGCTGTGGTGACCCCCTAGCAGGAGCAGCTGAAAGAAGAAGAAGAAGAATCTCATGTGATCATACTGAAAACCAGCACAGTAACGAAGCCTCCATTCATAGCACAATCGCAGTTGTATAATATTAACCCTAGAATACAGCAATCATATTTTTTCATATCACCTCTTGAAGGGTAAGCTGCAGTTTTTCTGATGTTCTATCATGGCAAAAAAAATGTATTTCTAGTCCAAATGCAATTTTTTTCTACAAAACTTGAAAACCTCTGAAGCAAATGTGAAAATGCACCCTATTTTAATAATAATTTATGAATGTAAAAAATATGTGCTAAATATCTAGGAATAAAATTTGAAAAAAAAATACCTACCACATGAGTGGCATCCTTTTGAAAACTGATTCAGTCATTAGTTCACTGTCAGTGAAAAGGTGCCTGTCCTTTGATCACCATGTACCCACTGTCATTCAGAAATTCTTTTATCTAGCCAGACAGATCACAAGCATATCTTCAAGGTCTAAGGAAATCATCCTTACTGTCTACGTCTCCCTCATCAGACCTTATTTAGACCATAATGCCCCCTTTGAATGTATTTGTAAAGCATATAACTCAGCTTTAGCGAGCACAGTGTTTTCTCACTAAGACAATTAAGGACATGTCTACATTAAGCTGCTTTTGCCACCTTAAGTACTTTGTCTCTCTCTTTCTCTTTTGCCCCCCACAGACTCTTAATAGGGGGCATCTGTCTAACCTTCAGGGTTTCAAAGCACCCAGTCTTATGTGACCAATCTCCTATACATCCACAAAACAAATAACATCCTAAACTCTAAGGTAAGAGATCAAGACTTCCACAGTAGCATAGAGATAGTTCTGTCTCCAACAGTATCCCACTTCTGGGGGTAAAGCAAAGTTGATCACTGACCCTTTTAATCTTAACCAGGATGAATGTATGGGAACTCATAAATCTACTCTAGGTCTGGCCCATCAAGCTTTCAATGAAAGGGGTTGACACTAAGTATAAATTATTCATGTCCCTGGGTACTTGCAATATAGGAACTCTTGTCTTAGCTTTAAATAGTCCACCCGATCTACAAACCTATAGCTATATATTTAACTTAGTAAACACAAACTTATTATGCTACTAGTTTTTAATGTTCGCATCCATAACTTAAAGCGTGTATTTTATTAGGAGCATATTAAAGATTTAACTTTTGACACCAATTATGTTCCAAGCCATTTTTTGACTGTGGCAATATATTTCATTCTAGCAGTTTTAAACGGTTGTTGTTTTAAACGGTATGCATTGAAAAATTACTTTTGGTAACGGTAGATGTTTATGGCATTTGGTTCAACGAATATGAAGAAAGAGGACAAAACAAGTCTGAAAACTGAATCGCCAGTAACTGCAAATTTATCTTTCATCATGCAGTCATATGTAAGATGTAACAGTTCTTCCACGAGATCCTGTTAAGCAATTACCATTTTTCAAACATAATACCTCAAAATATTTGCCACTTATAAAAGTATCAGTCTGCAATGACAAAAGTCAGTGCAATCATATCTTCACCATGCTTATGTATTTCACATCAAAGTCTCAATTTGACTGCTTTTTTCCACAAATTTTATATATTTTTTATATTTACTTTTCTTGGCACAGGAGGGGAGTCAATGGACAAGTTCTTCTGGTGGACATGTCCTCTCATTCAGTCCCCAAAAGGTGAGAAAAAGAAATCCTCAAACTGGGCTAGAGCCCTCTGGCCCATTCATTTCCCTGAAGGTAAGAGTTGGGTGTTAAGGAGCATACCAGTAAGTCAATTCCATGAAGGTCCCCACTACGTCCCTCCAGTGGCTGGTTGAATTGTAGTGGATGCTTTAATGGGGAATGATGCATATTCTCCCACCTAACTAATCCATGACTCAACAAAGCATGTACCACTTAACAGCACAGGTATACCCTGACAACTTTTGCAAGTGATCCCCCATGCATCAGTAGGCATTGCTAATGTGGCTGGGCCTAGTTATGTCCTTACCCAAGGACTGGTGAGTTGGCATTAGCTGCCCAAGCCTATCCTTCTCCTGGCCTGTCCAGCACCTGTGTCACTATTTGAAAACAGGTCACTGAGTCACAGTTCAGGGCTTTGTCATTCTATGTATGGGGCTGCCGGCTTCTAAAACCTTTGAACAAAACTACTGAATATTGCTGAATATTTAATTCTGTTTTTAACCATAAATATATTTTAGAATAGCCTACAGTTATGACTGTACATGAATGTGTCCTAGGGTGGTATTCCTAGTTATTATGCATGTGCATAACAGTATAAGTGCTGGCTGCAAACAAGCGTAGACACGATGCAATTCATAGAAATTGCTGAGCTCATGTGCAGCTATCAAAAATTCACAAAGGCATGTATATGTTAGTGAGTATATAATGCTATTTAATTGAGGAGCTGTATGTAACTGCTGTGCCAATGGTATGGTAATAGTGTTACTTTCCCACCTTTTGTAATTTATTGACACATTTTGCTACTCAAGTGCTTCTCACACACATCTGTGATATAAAAAGAAGTTGTGCATTTTCTAGTCACTTTACAATAGGTGAAGATGCTTGATTTTGCATTTCTTGCTATTTACCACTTTGAGAAGCTTGCTTCCACCATACCCAGTAGGTTAAGTGGTGCTCAGTGTCCTCTGAGGAGGCATTATAGTGAAAGGGTGACTCATTATAACTTTATGGAAGAGAAGGTGCTTGATTGCTTTAGAATGGACAGGGATATTATAAGGGCTTTGGTGAGCTTGTATAGCCCACATACTGGACCTGGGAGAATGTATAGCCTTCCTATGCTTGTCACTATCAAGATAGTTGTTGCTATTATTATACTTGCCACAGGGACTATTCAGGGACAGACTGTGGGTACAGTGGGTATGAGTCACACTCCTGCCTCAAGGATACTGCAGCAGTCCCTTGATACAGTCTTAGCCATAGATAGCTATTCGCCAGTCTCATCACAGGACTAAGGCCCTAGAATGGGTGTCTTCTGTAGACTTCCTTCATTCGCAAAGGTGCTTGGTCTGATAGATTGCATGCATGTGGCTATCGAGGCCCCACTTGGACCTTGGTGAACAATGGGGGTGGGGGTACTATAATAGGAAGGGTTACTACCCCATGCATTTCCAGATAGTCTGTGATGCGCACAGTGTTATCACCAGCATATCAGCTCAGCATCTTGTCAGTACACATGATTCCCACACATGGCACACAAGTTCACTGTACCATCACTTTCCTGCATGATATGATATTGCATGGACAACTAGTAGGTATGTGCACCCTTCACCTTGTACCATAATAGCTATTTTTCTATATACTGTCAAATGTAATGATTAACCATCTTGTATTTATGTGTCCCCTCCCCATTATGTTTTTCTGGTAATGCAGGCTACCTGCTCAAGCTATGGCTAAGGATTCAGTCCATAATCCATAGAAAGCTGCAGAAGGGTTCTACAACACCATCATCTCTCAGAAATGGATAGCCATTGAGTGAGTGTTTGGCCTGTTGAAAGCCCATTTCCATTGCCTGGGCAAATTAAAGTGGGCCCGTCAGTATGACCTGGCAACTGAGTGCAGAATGTTTATGGCTTGTTGTATTCTTTATGACATCATTATACACTGGTCTGGAACTCTACTGTCACAATCAGTGACTGATGAAACATCCAGTGGTAGAGTATCTCCTTCAATCGTTTGCTGCACACATGATGATAGTGATGTTGTACAGCTGATGGGAGCAGCACAGCTCTCTCTCAGGTAGGCTTCAGTATGGTACATGGTAGCACAGGTGAAATGTCAGCATCAAGTCCACATCTATGGGCCATGACATTCACTACATGTCAATATAAAGTCACAGAGATAAAACTTGATGCATACAGTGTTACCTGTGGCCTCTGGTCAACTCATATTGTACATCATACATTTCCCTATGCAACATACACAAATACTAAGTTAATATGGTCACATCCATCAAAATTTGCACAGTGGTCAGTGACAAAAATGGAAGCGCTAAACATACCTAAAGTGGGAGGTAGTTTGGGAAAGTAGGCAGAACATATGACCACACAGCAGCCTTTTCTGTAGATGCAAGCATAAAAGTAATGCTAGGATTTTTTTATCATTTTTAAAGATACATTTTTCCATTTTTTTCTCTGTAATTACTGACAGAAGTTTTTTTTTCTCTTTTAATCCTTGCAGGTAAGCAGAAGTAGTTTATTCCTCATCCCAGATGCCATGTGTTTTGTTATGATTGCTTCGTGTGTGTTATTAGTAGGTGCAGTTTCTCCAGTCAGTGCTGGGGGACTTATGGGTCAGAATATGTGAAATTATGAATGACTGTCACATTGGCATGATGTCATACACAATGTCTCCAAATGACTGGGGACAGTCCTAGACAGCAGGAGTAAATACAGCCATGTAATCTTCATAATGACTTGTTATGATGGTGAGACCTACTAGATACCACTGATGCCCTAGACAGTAACCAAACAGGGCTGTATGACCTAACCCTTGACCGAAAGGACTTACCAAGTGATGTGGAAGTCCAATGACACCTAACTGACTGAGTCATGGAGGAATCCACATCCATAGATGTTGCATTTGCTTTGAGTACACGTGATAGATGGCCCACACATCCAACATGCACACAGACCTACTACTGACCATGTTGATTAATGTGTGCCTGGTAAATCCTGACTACTGTGTGGACAGGGGGTAACATGGATGCCACAGACCTACTACTGACCATGTTGATTAATGTGTGCCTGGTAAGTCCTGACTAGTATGTGGCTAGGGGGTAACATGGATGCCACGCAGAAAGCAATGTTCCAAATGAGAATCATCATTGTATTGTCTTTGGCCTTCACTGTTCCTATGTACAGATGAATTGTCTCACACACACGCTGCACCATTCTAATTATCTCTCAGAGTGACAGGAGCTTCTGCTTGAGCAATTTCATGACACATTTGTTGCTGTGCAGAAAAGGCTCTAAATGTCTATAAACTCAACTGATATTGATACCTTTATGTGGCACTGCTGTGAAATGGCTGTACAGTGGGTAATTGAATCTCTTGCATTGTCATGTCTCCCTTCAAGGTTCAACACATCCACCACAAAGAGGTGTTGAGCTATGAGAGGATTCATCTTCTTCTAGTAATGGAATTGTTCCTTGTTGCACTGTATGTGACACTCCCTCAGAAATTGTGGAGTTATCAATATGCTTGGCATACAGTCACAAAGTGTACTGGCAGGGACTCCTTACCCACTGTCCCCAAGCGGTGTCACCACAAATACGAGAATAATAATAGCAGCAACAGCGACATCATCCCGTGGTGGTGCACAACAGCCAATCATTGATGTTTCTGGGCGGGTGTCATACATGTGAAGTAATAAGTGTTTAACACAGTATGCCTCATTCATCATTTGTTAGTAAATCCCTGTATGTTTATTAGTATAGCTTGAAATGAAGGAAATCCATCTGTACCATTTGCATGTACTATTATTGCTGACAATGCTGAAGCAACTTTTATGGAAACATTTCAAACATGGTTCACAGTCATGCATTCTGTTAATAAATAAAGGAATGCTACTGTTAAGACATGTCTAATGAAGGTGTACCAAGCTTCTGGTAGTCATACCAACATGAATGCCACTGTTAAGACATGTCTTACTTCCTGGCAGCATTAATTATCTGTAACACCTGTGTACATAATGAAGGTGTACCAGCATGAATGCCACCAATTCCATAATCCTCTGTATCATATCCATCTCTTCATAATCCTCATTAGGTGTCAAATCATGGACAGTGGGAGGGGCACCACCAGAGATTTTATGAGCAAATGCATTCTGCCATGCATTGTACGTGGCATGACAACATATAGTTAGCTCACTTTCTACACAATGCCAATGTTGGATTTTTTTTCCCTATGGCATTTATATTACCCTCCCCCACTCACCATCTTGCTAATGCTTGCTAAACCTAACTGTAACCCTAACTCTACACCTTACCATAGAAAAACATTTCTGTAACAGCAGCACTACATAACACAGAAGGACACTCATGACACACATTAAAACAAATCTGTTAGGGGAAAAATATAAAAAGTAAAAAATGTACAATAAGCTGGTTGCATAAGTGTGCACACCCTTAAACTAATACTGTGTTCATTTTTTGACCATCAATTTTTAAATACAACTATAGTATACCTTTGGTGCAGGTCATTGTATGGTTCTGGTAAATGTTTGTTTTACATACTTTTGCATAAGTGAAAATGTACTTAAATGTCCTTACCAACAAAACATAAACTTTAAATATAACACTCATATAATAAAAATGACACACCTTTTTTTCTTCACAGTACCAGGGTGCAACTTTTGTATTCACTAATAGTAGTCTGATAAATTATTTAAGTGACGTAAAAAAATATAACTTTAAAAGAATGTATTGAGTCAGTGTCACAGCTTGTGTTTCATGATGTGCTAGCAAGAGAGAAAGAGAGAGAAGTCACAAAACAAGGCAGAAATCAAATTCTACTGGTTGCTTAGCTGAATTCACATAGAGAGATTGTGGGTAAAACTATAACACATTTTTCTAATGTTAGAAAGTGCTCAAATCTATGTTTTAGAAAGACATTTTATCAACTATGAAAAATTACATGTTAAATACCTGAGCCTAATTGAATAATAACACTGTTTCAAATTCAGCATAGCCATATTAGTTTTATATTTTAGAAACATGCACTTTTCATTGAAGAATCTGTTTTAGGAAAGGACCGATGTCTGTCAGATTGCAAAAATTGTCACCGGTAAGGAGAAAGGGCCGGATTCATGAACTCCTACACTAAGTGTACACTGAATGTACATCATTCTCAGTGGATAGACAACACAAGCATTAGCTCCCACCTTCTCCCTCCTAATTTTAGTTTTCCAACTGATTTTTTGGAAACTTAAATATCAAGGGGGATTCATAAAGATTACCACAATTTATGAGACACTCTAAAGAAGTGTTATATTAAAATTTTCAGTTCAAAAATTGAAAAGTGTTTTTTTTTTTAAGTATCAAAGCTTTCCTTACTAAATGAAATGCACACTCAGTTTACAGGATCTGAATTTTTAACATAAACATTTCCATAATTTATTATTAATAAACCATAGCATAGAAAGCTAGTGAAAAAATGTATTGCCTTGGACTGAATGTGGTTTCACATAGCAAACATACTTATTAGAGAATGTAACTGCATTCAGCCTAAAATTACTTATGAAGTACTCTTAAGAAAATCTTATCATGTACATCTGCAGTTAGAATATTGAAAATGGCCAGTTATAATGCTGCTTTCATAAAACATGAAATGCAGACTTGTTTTTTTGTCATGTTCACTATTTCTTTCTAATTATGCTTTTTTACACCCAACTGTCTGTCAGTCATCAGCTCTCTGCAATCTATTGGCCATTTATTCCTCACACACAAAGAACTGTGGTGCTGCCATTCATTCCCCGTGAGGTCTGTGCCAATCACAGAGCCATCGCCTTGGTAGCTATGAGAGTATTTTTACAGATGTGACCTAACCCAACCCCCCTTGTGATGACATGGGCTCCACATCACCACAGAAGGACTGCCTCTGTTCTTGATAGGTAGCTATATCTGGTCATTGAGACCCCTCTGTAAGGGCTACTGTACCACACTGTACTAATGTACCGATGTCACTTCCCAAGTGGGGCTTGTTCTCAGGTGAGATGCCTATGCCACTCCCCTGGAGAACAAGGTCATCACAGAAGGAGGAGCTAATACAACCCTCCTTCCCAGTGTGCTGATACAAGCTGCATGTATCTTACCTGCTGGTCCCTGGTCCTCAAAATTTCTCAGATGATAATTCCTCTTGGGTCACTTGGGGTGCAATGAGGGCTTTATCCTTCTGCACCACAAAGCTGGGGACTATTATGTTCACTATTTTTGCTAAAGTATTGCTCTATTCATTAATGGTTCTACCTCATCCTTTATAGATCCATCCTAAAAGTGAATTTTTACAGTTTGTGTGTCATTATAGTTCAGGCCAGAATCTTGAATAGTGACTATAGTACTTTATGATTTGGCATCTGCTTTATGTTAAAACTTGGGTGCTGTACCAGTAAATGAGCAGATTATGGTACAGGACAGTAACACCCAATGAAATACAATGGAGGTGAAAAATGAATTACTTGCTATGTTGACATTGGTTTAGGCTAAGATGTGAAGGCATATGTATGGTTTAAAGAATGCCATAGCATAGGCCCTGGCACTGATCTGCATGTATGTGAGATGAGGCATCATAAGACACTCCCAACAGGATCTGAGGAAAGAGAAAGAAAATATAAAACATAAAAGTCAAACTGTAAAAACATGATCAGTTTTCACATTTTCTTCAGCTTGACAGTGAGAATTGCCATTCCTCAAACAATGTCACAACCATCAGAAATGTAAGGACATCACAGAGTGAAAAAATGGAATAAAAGACCGTCTCTGAAAAAGAAGGGGATCCATGTTCTTACCTCTTGAGGTGTGGTTGTGGCCTAGACTAACTACTGAAATGAAGCTAATGTTAGGAATAACTCACTTAAAGAGAGCTTTTTTTTAACTATAGCATATACAGAGAAATAGACAGTATTTAAACGTTGTCCCATTTATTATTTATTTATTTTACATTTGTTGACTGGGTTTGTCCATCTGAGCTTATAGCCCTTTTTCAGCGGAGGTCTGGGGAAGAAAAACTCCACAATATTTACATTTAAAAAATTTGTTCAAAGAAGACATTAACAATGCTTAAGCACAAAATATACAAAAGGAAAATCTAACATTCTAATTAGAGAAAAAAGTGAGTCCATGATTCCTATTGTTGATTACAAACCATTAAGTATGCATATTCTGCAAGAAACATGCAGGTTATTTTGAAACAGGTCTGACTATTTCGCTAGGATATAAAGCTGAAAGGTACCTAAGAATCTGTCAAGTCTATCAGTCAATATCAAGACTTCAGATATTCTCCCATTTCATACTTGCAGGAGCATTGTGTACTGATTAAGCAATAACCCATGCCTGGGTGTGGGTAATGCTGGATTTACCCACGGTTGGTGTGGTTTGGTCACAAGGGCGAAGCCTGAGTGGCCAAACAAAGACAACCATGAGTAAATCCAGTATTACCCACACCCAGAAGTGGGTTACTGCTATTATACAATGACATTATTTAAGAAAAAAATATTTATTTTTCTTAAATAATGGCATTGTATAATGCCTCCATGCTGCCATTCCACAGCTGTCTGGTATTCTGCGGCAGTTCTGATGTACTGCGCATGCGTATGTTTATGCAGTACATCAGAGCTGTGGGTGGAAGCAACTGAGAAAGCAAGATCTCCATTGCTTTTTACAAAGTGTCTCGCTATGTTAAAAGAGTTTAACATAGCGAGACAGCTTTTAAAAAAGCAACAGAAAATCTCCATTGCTTTTTTAAAGCTGTCTCGCTATGTTAAACCCATTTAACATAGCGAGACAGCTTTAAAAAAAGCAACGGAGAAAGAAAGATCTCCGTTACTTTTTTTAAAGCTGTCTCACTATGTTAAACTCCTTTAATGTAGTGAGACAGTTTCTAAAAAGCAACTGAGATCTTGTGTTCTCCATTGCTGTAAAAATAAAAAAAGACTTATACTAATGGAAAAAGTTCGGGTGACTGGACCTTTTTCCATTATTATAAGTCTGATTTACAACGTGCACGCTGACCAATCAGTGTGCACATTTTGGAATATTAATAGGGGGTCATTGTATAATGGGGAATTAATGCACAGTTAGGGAAGTACCATTCAGTGTCTACCCTATACAGAAAGGCAAACTAGAACTAATGATTTAAGAAAATAATTAATACACATGATAGTGGCAATCTAGTTAAACATTACAAAACATTGTGACTATATACTTTCCATAAAACAAGTCATTATGGGGAATATATGAAGATTTCCTAGAAATAATATATACTGGCTCATCCTGAACTATGTATCATGGTGCTAACAGGTCTCATAATACAATTAACACGTCAGGTTAATAAGAAGAAGACACTCATTCAACAGCAGTACTGTCCCATCATACCTCAGTCTCCTCAATGACCAAGAACAAGGTTCACAGTTAGTCCAGAGGTTGCTAGTTCAGGTTCAATAGACCTGCTGGATATGGAAAAGCCCTGGGAGCAGTTGATGGAAACCTGTTGCAGAAATAAAAAAACATAATTTATTCATGGATCTTGTCTCTGTTGCATAGAGGACTACAACTCAAATAACATGAGTTTGGTTAAAAGCTCAAATACTAGAAGAACACAGTAGGGGAGGGGGTGAGTTAACACTCAATGACAGATTATCTGCCTTAGTTTTAGAGACTAGTGGCCAGTGGCATTTTCACCACATACAAGTGGTGGCTTGCAGGCAAAACCAGGTGTACGTGGAATAGGAATTAGTTGATGACAACCCTCAGTAGCATATATATGTATGTGAGCACTTGTATGCAGGGGGATGACATCGCATGACCTCGTATGACATCAGTACACCTATCAGCCACCAAGGGACAGGGGTAGACCCTAAAAGCAACCCCCCCCCAATTGCTGTATAAATGATGGCCCATCTGAATGGCCCACACCCTATTGGGAATGAATGGATAAGTAATCATGGTCAGCTAATGTTCAGCAGGTGGGGGTGAAAAAGAATATAAAACTAAAAAATATAAATTGCTCAAAATTATTTCATAATTATTTAATGATACTCAGTATATATTTTTCCACTGTTTGTATTATTGGATATATATATATACCCATGCTGTTTGTTCTTACAGTCTGATCTCTGTTTTCCCATGTTTGTTTATGCTAATTTAGATGTGCAGATATCAATATGGCCACCTGCTACTGGTATGTATACCAGCAGCTGACATAACTGCCCACTTTAATATTAATACTAATTGATTTGCTTAAGAAGAAGTTTAGTTTTTTTTTATAACTTAATTTTTTTTTTTCAAAACAGGTTTATTGTTTTAACATACAAGAGAAATATCATAACAATTTTATACAAGTAATTAAAAATAGATATGATTGTAAATACTTTAGTTGTTTTGTTGAATGTTATAAAGACATCCACTACAATCAGATCAATTAATTAAACTAAAATACCATGCTATTGAAATTAGGATTTTTTTTAACAAATTTTGTAAATTATCCCATACAATATAATAAGATGTTTTTCTAGTTGTTCTTGACCTAATTGTGTTTATTTCCATATGGCACACTATATTCATAACATTTTTAAATTCATTGAACGAATTTATAACTTAATTTTGGTGACATGATCTCATGACACTTGTCCCATAATTTTATATAATTATTATACATATGAGCTCAAAGTCTTCCACTTAGCAAAGAAACAATTCAAGGAGATAAACCATAACTATGTGGGCTAAGCTCATTGCATTCAGAGACTCTGTGCTTTTTAATTTGTATTTAGAACTCATTGCTAAAGAGGAAAAACTTTTAGAATCTCTACCTTTAATGTTAGTAGATGTCACTTATAAGCTGCATTTCTGCAAAGTGCATTTGCATATTTTGTCACTAAGTGCTCTTATTCCAACCAGAGTTCTCTTTTAACTTGAGCTTCTCTTAAAAGTTCTTATTTCAACAGAGATTTTCATTTTTGCCCCCCCCCTACAAATATATTCTTATCACTTCTCTAATGCTTTTGCTTCCTAACTTACAAAGTAAATTCACAGATCAGACTCTTAAGCATACTCTGATTGAAAGTCTGAACTAAAACTTCTTAATATTCCATTGGAAGACTGTCGAAATGGTCTCCATTTTATCCTCACCCCTTCTCATACTGCCCCCCCCCCAACTCCAAAACCCCAAATGTTCACTCATACTTCAAAGAACTTGAAAGTACTTTCCTGGCCTGCCTGTTGTTTTCTAAGCTCCACGGGGTACATTTTTCAGTGTTTCCCCAAGTTATTTAACTTAGGATCTCCTCTACCAAGTTATTTATTCTGGTTGTTTAAACTATGTTCAAATAATTCTTTACATTTCAGCTGCAGACTACAAAAACTCATTATATTTTAGCAACACTCTATAACTAGGTGTGGGTATGATTGGTATGGTTTGATAAAAGAGAGAAACCAGAGTTTTCAGACAAAACCAGCTATATGTAAATACTGTATTATCATAACACAAGAGTGGATTATTGCTGTTATACAGCAATATTATTAAAAAAAATAATAAACTGCATACATTTTTTAAACAACAGCATTGTATTTCAAAACTTCTCCATGGTGTAGTTGTTTTCTGTCATCTTACAGGAGTACTGTGCATGCTTTGGACTTGCACATGACGATGGATTCATAGTACACTCTGTAGAATGCAGTTTCTGGTTTGTTTCTTTTCCAGCTGGGACTCAGGTGTGCACATTTATCCTTCTGTATAGATTTACCTTCTTAACTGAATAAACTACTGGAAATGCCAACAAGGCATCTTTATTCCTCCCACAGGGAGGGTATCAGAGAGATGGTCTCCTAGATCTGCTAGCTAAAGTGATTTTATCTGGGCTTATCCTTTACACTGTGTTCCTTCTGTATAGATTAAGATGCCTACAGACTTTCGATGTCATAGCAGTAGGTTATTTTATTTTTGTTAACTTTCGGGGAGGGTAGAAGTTGATCCTATCCTTCTGAGACTTGATTTTGTTTTCTGTACTTTGCAGAGTGGAGAATATGGCAGCTTTAGTAACGGTGGATTTAAAATGGGCACACAGACCACATTGACTGCTGTGTCTGATCAGCATCATGGTTTTGCATACCAGTGATCTTTTATTCAAGTAGTAAGGCCCAATATGCTGGACACAACAGAAAAATAACTGACCACCCAAGAGCATTATGCGGCTAAATACAACAGGCATTATTTCCCTGTAACACCCACTCTAGAGGGCATTACTGCACTTACATTATGGGCCATCTCTTAGATTGTCTTTGCATTTTTTTATATTAGTACATACTTTTTATGTTCCTCTGCCTAACGTTTCAAAGTTTCCATAGCATATGTAACCGTTGTTGGAAGAAGTATTTTACATCTAAAGTATGAGTTATGTAAGTATTTAATGTCACTCACTCACACACAGATTCCCATAAATATATACAGAAATACAGACACACACACACACACACACACACACACACACACACACACACACACACACAAAAAATGTGACCAACAATTACAATCACTTTCTTGACTGAGTACACCTTAGATGTAGCAGCATGATCAAATGAAAAAAAAAACATTCATGCAGTTTAAGGCATTGTAATGCCCATTTCATGTTATCAAGGCATTGTATCCCCATCCCATGCATTCAAGGCATTGTAACCACATTCCATATGGTCAAAGCATCATTACCCCATTCCATGCATTTCAAGGCATTGTAATCCCCATTTGATGTGTTCAAGGTATTGCAACTCCTATTCCATGCATTTAAGGCATTGTAACCCTCATTCCATGCCTTCAAAGTATTATAACCCCCCATTCCATGCCTCAAAACTGTCCCTGGTTTTCTCTAATTTTGCCTTCTATTTCTGCTCTAGTCAGTCAATAAAGCCAAACATTTTATAGTTTAATATATTTTTTTCAGGAAATGAATGTCTTTTGAAAAAACTCATTTTATTTACTTTTTAATAGTTAGGATTATATTTAAAAAATGTCCGTTTTTTTTTTTTGTCCCCATTATTATGGCTTTTTCCGGAGTTCTTGAGCAAATAAGTTGAGAGGGATTCTCTCTCTTTCTGTCTTTCTGTCAATTACACATACACACACACACACACACACACACACACACACACACACACACTCATGTGATTGCATTTATTTTTATTTCCATGCAAGCTAATTTTGTTTCGATCAGAAGGGGAAAGTAAAATTACAAACCCCTATAACTGCTGCTGCAGTTACTTTGGACCCTTGAGTTTTTTTTCTCATTTTATTTACATTTTCAGTTATTATTTTATGCTTGGTCAAAATGAGTTCAAACAAGATAGTGACTGTTTGCCCTCTATTAAATGGCGTACGTATTTCTTACTTAGTGATATCTGTGAATTAATACTCTGTTAGAGAAGGTTTGTTCTCCAGCAGGCTTTTGTTGTATGTTTTGTCCATTATCCAATGTACAATAGCCCATATATGGTCTGTTTAATAATTTGTGAATGGTAAATAGCACTTTTTCCTTCTTAACTGAAAAGCACCCTTCCCTGTCCTGCCAGCACATACAGAAATATACCTGAATGCATACTTTGCTGCAGGCACTGTATGACCTGGTTTGTAACAAGAATAGTTACTGAAATTTAATTAGCAAATCCTTTTGATATAGCAGATAAACATACCTCTCTACTATTCTAAACTCAGAGCCCTGTCTTCATGCATCATTCTTCATTTTTTAGCACTGATGTTCATTCCTTAGAGTTGCACTCATCCCTATAATGACAGAAATATGTATGTAACTGCATCATAATTTGCACAGTCCTGAGTGTACTCTAAAGGGCAGGGCAATTTGAAATGCTTGATCATTTCCCAGGCCCTACTCTAATCATCAAGCTGAACAAATAGTATTCACCTTTAACTTTCAGGTCGTGTCTGTGACCCCCTCTGAAGCTGCCATGGAATGCAGACACCAGTTAAAATTACAAAAGCTGTCTTCAGAAGAATACATTGGAAAACAAGTCAGTAGAACAAATGAGCATTTGCTGAAGTGAAACTAAGAAGCTGCTTTGTATTCATGTTAAATTTCATGTCTGACTTCAAACAATGCCAAAATGGTGTTAGTTAGCCTCTGCTAGTGGTGTGGAGCTCTGACCCCCTGGTTGGGGGTTTATGCAATGGTTAAGGTGTTTACTCCATAGACACCAGCTACAGAGTTTGGTTCTTATCTTTGAGGGAAACTGGTTAAGCTTAAAATGGCCCACAGGGGCAGCCTATGAACTACAGTCCAGACAACCTGCATTTGACTAACAGCTAATAAGCTTCATAGCTTAGGCAAATAGGATGGAGCATGCCATTCCTTGTGGGAACAGACAGCACTTCCTGTCCAGCTAGTGCTGGTACTATACTGACAGGTCCTCAGCTGGACAGTGGAGACCATGGTGATATAAGGAGCTGTTATTGGGAAAATGTGGACATTGCCACCCAAGCCAGTGATAGTAGCCCCTGATAGCACATACAATGATGCCTGTGTATGTGGAAAGAAGCATAGGCAGCCATTGATGATGTATTGGGGTGGGGTTAGGCCATAAAATGAGAAAAAAATCTCTCTTTGCTGAAATACCAACAAAGCACCCCATGGTTCTCTGGATGACAGCCCCTCTCTCAGGCAGTATAATGTCTATTTAAGGGGAACCTTGCTGATTGGTAGACATGGATACACACATTATATAAAAGGGGGTTAGTTTATTTCTAAAAAATAAACATAGCTACACTGATGTATGTCCTAACCTTGCATGTAACTTTTTTTTTCCATAAATCAACGTAGCAGATAGAAATGTTGCCTTACAAGACTATGTTTAGCTATTAGAATGGCATGAAGCAAATCAGTAATGAGTGTAACCAAGTACAACAGATTGATCTTCCACTGCTCCAGGAAAGGATTACATTTCTACTTTTGTTTCTTTTATTTTTATTTATTTATGGAAATTTTAAAAAATTCCTTGGCTTTCTTGCCAGCTACAACCTCTGGGATCTGTCTGCTACAGCCTCTGGAATAAGATCCTTCCAAGTCTACTGAAATGGATTGGAATTCTTTGGCTGAGAAAGCTGGTATAAGATACTAATCAGTCTAATTGCTAAATCCAGGAATTAAAACAAGGAAGTGTGGCAAATGAGCACTTTGTAAGTATTAATAAGAACTATGTGCCTGTTGGGTGTAAAGCATATGTTTCAAATGCCCAGATATTTCATCATATTTTCAGTCTATTCCTCATAAAATTTGTGTTTTTTTTTGTGACAAATCACTGGGATGATCTGAGGATTGAAGTTACTAAATAATTACATACGTTTGAGTTTCAGACTTCAAATCTTTAAGAAAATGTATGTTAATGCAAACCCTGTAACTCTAGCAACATTCTAAGTTTATAAGGGCAATATTTAAAATCTGTCCCTATTTTTTTGGGCCTTTGTCCCCCTATTTTGTCAGGGTTTGTCCAGATTTCTTGCACAAAGAGGTTGAAAGATATGGTGTAAAGTGTTCCAATGTATTTTAACTGAATCCTGAACTAATTTAGAAGATAAACTGAGGAATTCATTAAAGCCATGCAGCTCACACCCGCTTACAGCGAGATCTGCCCAAATGCAATCCAGAACCATGTTAGCCAGAACAAAATCTTACATGTCCTGCTGTTCTGTACCTTAGAACACTCTTCCAGGGTGTCCAATGTATCCCCACTATTCCCTGTAGTGACACTGGTGCAGTATGGCAACTGTAGTGCGTGTATACATCACCTGCTTGGTACCTGTAGTAATGGTGGTGCCGGTAAAGCACTTTTGTTATTCACCCTGGTCTCCAGTGGTTCCCGCACCCTCCAATCCTCTTTTTGCTGCTGGTACCAATATGGCACTTTCACGGTAAGCCCTAATGTCTAGTGGGATGTTGGGGATGGTCATGCTTATCTACATGGCTGAGCACTTTCTTAAATCACTCGGCCATGTAGATAGCTTCCTGGGTGTAGTTCCAGGGAGAGAGCACGTGGCTAATTAGCATATGCCTCTCTCCCTAGAATGCCTCATTAGCATTGGCATGGCTGCTAGGTCAGCCCTTCACAGAGCTGCACTTCTTACTTTAGGGCTTCCTGCATACCAAAAACCTACCTCTACATGTACATAACCATGTAAATAAACATCATGTTGGGTTTATGAATCTGGCCCAAAGTTTCTGTTTTTGGCAGTTGAACTTTGATTTACTCTGTGGCCAATTGAGCATCTACATGACAGGCTAAATATACTGAAATTCATTTTTTAAGCTTGTCATCATCTCATGCCTATTATTTAATGATGACAAAATGAAAGCACTGTGTACAAGATATCTCTGCCAGATATGGCACCACTTAGAATGCATTTAAATCTATGTAAACTTTATATGATAAGCCTTGTTAAGTGATGTACAATAAGTTATTAAAGAATAACTGTCCTGTACATGACATGTGAGATTAGTACTGTATTTATATCTGATATCTGCCATTTCTAGCATCAGTAATGTATGACAAGTGATATGTCTTGTAATTAAACTATTTCATTAAGTCTACTTTTTAGTTATTTCCTCTAGTGAAACTCTTAGGACTATTTTTCCTTCTGTTTATTGAACACAACGTCACTGAGCCTTCATTAGATATCTTTAAATTTATCACATCAAAATTATATCAAGAGTAATGTATATTGCCTGACTGCCAAAAACAAAATTCAAATCATAGGAAAATTGTTTTTATTTACATATGTTATGACTGAGTTAGAAAGCTTAAATTTTGGAGGGTGCAGGGGCCTCAAAGGAAAAATATGTTTTTGAATTTTATTTCAATTTCATGACCCATTTTCACTGACTGGCTGCAACTGAATGACACTCAACATCTGTGTGTACTATGTTCGGTACTGTAGAATTTTATTATTGTTTGGATTGTTTTCTTTATATATATATATATGTGTGTCTGTGTGTGTGTGTGTGTGTGTGTGTGTGTGTGTGTGTGTGTGTGTGTGTGTGTGTGTGTGTGTGTGTGTGTGTCTATGGCTTGTTCACATTGCAAGAGGATTTGTGAAGGATGATGTAAAAGTAAGTATGCTATAGGGAGGAGCATTTGTTCAGTATAAATGGGAGTGGTATGTGGCAAGGTAAATAGTGTTAGGAGACAGAAAAAGGGCAGGGGCCAAATTGGGTGCTCTGATGGGAGAGCTTATTTGACAGGTGAAGTTGAAATCAATCATAGTTACTCAGTATTAGCTTGCCTGATATATCAAAGTATAAAAGAGAGGAATATGCTACTGAGTCCAGTACAGAGAAATGAGGATACTGCCCATGGATGTTATTTGAAAAGAGAGAGATGTGAGTATATATATTTGTGAAAGTAGAATAAATGAAGGTAAGAAAGTATGTTACTGGTGCATCTGACATTAGAAATAGAGGGAAACTGGGAAGTTAAAGCATGCATGGTGGCTTGGATTTGAGGAATAGGAAATATAATGATAGACTTGTAGTGTTTATAATGGTGGTGTTAAAAGGAGTATTGTGACTAAGGTAACAGAGATGAGGGGAAGTAGCTATGTGGTGGGAATTAGGACTAGAGTGGTTGAATGGTGGAAGGGGTGTTATGACTGAGGTAATGGACTAAGTGGGAAATAAATGGGTATGGGATTGGCAGATTGTTAGGACAGAGAATTGGACATTAGAAACATAGTTGCTAGAGTCAGGAAGGGCTGAAGTACTAGAATAGTGATTAAAGGGAGAGTTAGTTGTGCAATGCAGTAATGGATGTTGCTCACTATCTGTAATGAAATAGTGATGCAGGGTAAGAAAAAAATGTAATTGTTTTAAATCAGTGGAAACAGAATTTATTAGCTATGAACAGGTACATGATTTGCCAATGGGCAATAAAAGCAGATAAGGGTGGGTGGCTAGTATTGGGGGTAGGGTAGGGGAGTTACTAAAGTCTTCCTTCTTCCTTGATACATTTTGATAATTATTCCTGCCTTGTGCAAAATAATCCATTAGTGACTTTTTCCTCAATATTATCTTCACCCCATGGATATTCACAGCTATAAGTTAACATAAAGCCTATTTCTACAGTTGACATTGATAGATTATTTCACTTCCACTGAAGACCGATTCCATTCCCAGCTCTACTCCTCTTTTGTACTGTAGTTTGTTATGTAGGGTTTTTATGACAGGCTTCATGTCGATGGTTCCTACCTAGTTCCAGGGTAAGTTTCAATGTTTTGAACAGTGTTAGCTATTTTTTATTTTAGTAGTTTGTTGAAGGCTATGTTCACATATACTGATTTTATAGTTAAATATTGGACATATAGTTTTTTTAGACATGAGTCTCTTTTCCAAGTAATGATATTTGTTGATTGGCTTATTACAGTTAATTAATGTTTAATTTTCTTTTCTTATCTTTATTTATTTAGTATTTATTTTTGTTTGTTTTTCATTTTAAAATGAAAAATGCCATTTCCTGGATTTCATTTAGGTAAGTGGTGGTGTTTTGATGTAATTTCTGTGTATGTCTATATTTTGTGCATAAAGTGTGGGGAGTTTTCCTTTTGCCCTTGTTTACATGAATAAGGTGGCACATCCTCAATTGAAGGCACATTCACTTCAGAGAAATGCTTGAATACAAGGCTAGGATGGTGATAAAAATATCTACAAATCATGACAAATAAAGTTTTTAACATATGCCTTAACCATTACCCATTTAAGGATAAATAACTGCATCCTAACCTTAGACCTATATATCAGATAGTGATAAAGCACTATATTGAGTCATATCACAATGTAATTTGTATACCACTAATCTTTCAGTATCATAATACAATTTACCACTGTTATACTATCAACATTAAAAAAACCTCTTCAAATAATTTGATTTTTCAAACTTGCTAATTGTTATCTCAAGGAGTACCATTAAAGCATATACAATTACTAACTCACAAAGGTAAAAGACAGTCTAACATAAAATTTAAATGAAGTAGATAATAAGATCAAGCAAACTGTTAAAAGAATGTCAGAACAAATCTGTCACAACAGTATGTTGAAAGAATGGGCAGACCCTGAACCATCAGTAGTGAGTTGCAGCACTATGGTAAGAAACATGCAATCATGGACTTATAAGCCCATGTTTCTATCTCAAACACAATTCCCCTGTATATTCTGCCAACATTACTATATCCTTTCTACTAAAAAGTTGATATATATATATATATATATATATATATATATATATATATATATATATATATGGGTCTACTTCATTTGACCTAACTTTCATTTGCCCGACACTCATTTTCCTGACCCCATTTGACTGAAAGCTCACTTGCCCGAAAGCTCATTTGCCTGACAAGTAGTATTAGCAAGAAAATGGAATATGCCCCCCTCCCCACTGTAGTGCGACCCTGGAGTTAGAATATATAGGTAGGGGGGGTGTAGGGGGCGAAGCCCCCCACTTTATTTCATATGATATTGTTACCTTTTGATGTAATATTGCTTAGTAACAGAAAAGTAAGTGGGGGGCTTCACCCCCCACACCCCGCCGTTGCTGAGGCTGTGCCACACCCCCTACCTATATATTCTAACTCCAGGGTCGCACTACAGTGGGGAGGGGGGCATATTCCATTTTCTTGCTAACACTACTTGTCAGTCAAATGACCTTTCGGGCAAGTGAGCTTTCTGTCATTTGGTCTAGGAAAAATGAGTGTCGGGCAAATGAAAGTTAGGTCAAATGAAGTAGACCCATATATATATATATATATATATATATATATATATATATATAATTTTGTTTTTATTAGGCACTGTACCTGTAGTGTCCATGTTGAGGCCTGTATTCCCCACATCCATCACTACATACATATGTTAAATTTGACATTGAAAAATTACAGAGAAATAGAAACACTCTGCATGTAAAAGGTTTTCATTCATTCATGATCACACAGTCTCAGTAACTGCAATACTTTAAGTCAGCAGGATGCTTACAAACCACAAACAAAATGTACTGCCCAGAAATATCCTTACAGTAAAAACAATGTTATTATGCACAAAAAAATCTACCAAATTCCTATTTCTGTACAATAGATACTTTTATATAGAGGATTTTTTATAGAAACATAAAATATGTTTTGATGTTTAACAAACAATCTAAAAGGGTATTGTGAAAACAAACAAGCTAAAAGAATATTGTGAATGTAAAATGTATTCAGTATGTATTAGGGAATAAGATTCATGACAAGTAACTAAACCAAGGGTCACACACCAAGTTATATCTTCTGACAGTAGAAGATTGTTTCTTATATTGAAGTGCATAGGAGTTAAAGTCAGTATTTTATTTTATTCTTATATTAATTTACTTTTTAAGTATAGATTTGGGTTTGGGTGGCTGTTTTATATAGGCAAGGGAATTTGTGTATGTGCCTGTGTCTTGAGTGTACAGTGTGAAAACTTATTTATTTATTTTATTTATTTATTTACATTTGTTGACTGGGCTAGTCTAACTGGATACATGCCCATTTTCAGTAGAGGCCCGGGGAGAAAAGCTCCAAGCATAGACAGAAAAACATTATCATATAATATTAATATATAAAAACGCTATTATCAAGTACAGATAATAACAGTATTGGAATATTTGTGAAAGGAAAAAAAGCAAAAATATTCCCTTCTGAAAGAGTAATACATTTTAAAAAAGTTATAACAAGTTTTTTTTTTTTTAAACTTATAGTTTAGGTTTTAGAAATTAAAATAAACGTGGTGATTTGAGGAATTTTACTACAGCTGGTAGTGCGGCAATGATGTAGATAGAGAATGTTGTGATAGACTTCTGTAAATCAAAAACAGAAAGGCATGTTATTTTATGTTGTTTTATTGCTTTCGGACAGTGTTTTTAAGGAGGGAGCATTTTTTTTAATAATTTACTTTCATTAGGATTAGCCAGCTAATGATGGTACTGGAGCGTCTCTGTCTGTATTTTCCATTTGTTAGGATTTTTGAGGAAATTTTTTTATTGCCCTGAGTTATTGTTTGCAGGAGTAAGGGGAGTCCTTTCAGCTTATTGATTAGGCTGAGTGGTGGAATTTTTAAGGGTAGAGTTCACCTTTGGGATATGGTGCAAAAAGAGTTAATGTTTTATGGCTGCTTGTGGAAAGGATGTGAAGATAAATTAGTCATGGATTCATATATAAAATCTTCAACACAAGATTCATCCTGGTTTATTTTGTGGAAGGTGCTTTTCATTCAGAGCAGCTTATAGATTCTAGTAGTAAGAACTCAGAATCTGTGAATTCCATCAATATTTCTGTTCCCCTAAGTTTTACTACAGACACTAGGATGATAAGGAATATCATCAGGAAACATTGGGACATACTACAGATTCAACCATTAGGAGAATAGTGGGTGATACTCCTAAATTTGTGTATAAAAATAAGAAGAATTTGAAGAGGCTCTTATGCTACCCAAATAGCCACAGACTGGGTACATGTGAAGGAAGAGACACAATGTTACCATATGGCACCTGCAGTCATTACAGTTATATAGACAGTAGTGGGAGTTTTGAGCATCCTGATAATGGACAACAAAAGTTTTATTTTAAGGTAGGAGCTACGTTTTACCTCATACAAGGTTTATGTTGCCCATTGCATGTTATACCAAGCATTTTATGTTGGCAAAACTGATAGAGCCCTGAAGGACAGGCTTAGGAAACATCTATATAGCATACACTGTGTCTCTGTAAACAATGCTCTATCTAAACATGTCACCAGAACTGATATAAGACATACATTTATGTTTATGGTCATTGACAGAACACATCCTATCGTCCGAGGCGGTGATGTACTTGTATGTATACTTTTTTTAAATGTTTTTAAGCACATTACTACTGCTTTATTATGTATTTATACAGACTATTATATTTACGTATATATATATATATATATATTTATTTTTATTTTTTTTTGACTGATTATATACTTTTATGTGTACTTTTTATACATGTTTTTTAAACACATTACTATTGCTTTATTATGTATTTATACAGACTATTATATTTACATATATATATATATATATATATATATATATATATATATATATATATCACTATTTTTACATATAGTTTTATTTATTTAGAATATATATCATGCTCCTTGTATTAACTTCTTGGGAGTTTTTATCACATTGGTGTTTTAAGTGAATAGTTTTTGCTTTCTAGTGATTGGCTTTTTGAAGTGTACATATATATGTATGGGTGTAGTCCTTTTTGGTGTGTCTATGGTCTGATGAAGCAGTTGTGAAAGTGCTTACCATTGTTAAGTTTAAAGTTTATTAATAAATTATTTTCTTTTTACCTAGCTCTGGGCAGTGCTTTATTCCATTGGTGCTTATATTTTATAAAAAAAGTATTGCTTAACACCAATTCTAATAGTTGGCAAATTATATTCATACCATATTTCAATTGTTTCCCATATTTAGCCAAGTATATTTTTACAAACTCTAAACCTTTTTCTTGTTCTGTGGAAGTAAAAAGAAATGTCACATCTATGGTATACAGTAGAGTTTCCTGCCCTGTAAACTTTCAATTTCTAAGCAAATCCAAAAATACCCAAGAATCTTGCAAGTAATATTCATTTAACTGTACTACTGGATTTAAAATTTCATCCAAAAAGATTGAACTTTTGTCAGTTTCATTAATAGGTGCTGACACTATTGGCCTGAAAGGTGGCTGTTGTAAATCTTTGTATATTTTTGGTATTCCAAAAAGAAAACCTAACTTTGGTTGGTCTTTTATAAGATACTCGTATAATTTCAAAGTTTAATAGCCTTGATGTAACAGGTTTAGTAAACGTAAATCTACCTTTTGACAACTCTTCATTACTATATCTTTAGTTACCTGCTTGCAATTATTTTCATCTGAAAGTAATTGGAACATTGTTTCATTATAATCTTCTACTTCCATTATCACAATCCCATGTCCTTTGTCTGCCCTCATATATCTTACTTCTGAATAGCTACTTAACCTTTTGAAGGCCTCAAATTATTTTTTGTTTACATTATAACTTACAATAAGTTTAATTTTCTTTTGATTATTGTAATTATTGTGAAAAAGTTCACCTAATTCAGTCACACATGCTGTTGCAAAACCGGGCAATGTATTCACTAAAGGGGGGGTTGATATTAATAGGTTTCTTAAATAACAAATTGTTGGACTTTAAATGTTTTGTTAGAAAATTAAATTTAGAATACGTCTTACATGATGCTAAAAGCAGCAAAGTGTTAACTATAGATGCCTTATTTGTTGGTATAAAAAAAAACCTTTTGGTAAAATTTCAAGTTCTTCTATCGTAAAAGTCTTTTTAGTTAAATTGAAAACAGAAAAGGCATTGTTTAATGTCCTTTGTTTTTCCCTTTTTTTTTCCATAACATTCAAGCTATCTTGATTCGGTGGTAAACTCGCTGTTTCCGTTATTTGAGAAGAAAAAGGAGGAAATAATAATAGAAGAAAAATAATGTCACTAGAGTCACTTGATACACTCACTGTGTCTTCTTTACTGGTAGGTGCTTTAGCAGGCTCTGATATATTAACATCAATGGTGCTAGAAAAAGAATCAGGTCTATCTAAATTGGTACCTATACGCTTTTCTTTTTTGAATATTGGCCATATATGTATTTGCAGCAGAATGGCCTTTCTTTTTAAGTATAAAGGCCTGCTTATGTCGATAGACATCAATATCTCTGGCTAATTTTTTGTGCTTATCTTGTTAATAATTAATTCCATGTGTATATCATTTCTTTCTGTTAAGTTGTGATACAAGTACTGATAAGATATAAACATAGAATGTTGGCTTAGTTGTATGTCTAGTGCTGTAATCTGTTCCTTTAACAGTACCAGCCACTCAATCAGCACTTGTAAAACATCTTAGCCAGCTTGATAATATATATTTTTTTATTCCTTCAAACAAATTGTCGCCATATGTGGCACCATTGGGAAAAGTGTTAACCCTTAAACTCAACTGAACTATTTTCATATCCAAACATTTGTTAAGATAATGATTTTCTAGAATTAGAGATTTTTATTTAAAAATCGTTTTCTCTAGTTCATAGAAAACATTTTTAAACTCTGTCACTTCATTTAGTATTAATGGAAGGCTGTAGATTTGGTGCTGCTTCAAAAAACGGATTGACATTGTCATTATTGAAAACTCCGGTGACTGTTTGCTTGTGAGTAAACACTTCTTCACCTATTATTTTTAATATTTTCACTTTACTGTTAGAACTGAGGTAATTCTACATCTGGAAGCAGGTGCTGGCAGAGCTTTTTAAGTTTTCTGCTTTTTTTGTTTTACTTTGTGGTAGAGTTCAGCACTTTTCTGCCTCTTGCACTGAAGTAATGCTTATCTGGTAGTAGGTGCTAGCCGGGTTTCCTGGCTTTCTGTGTATTTTTTACTTTGTGGTACAGTTTTCTAACTTCCTGCTTCTGTTTGCACTGAGGTAATTGTTTACTTGAGTAGGAGCTATCAGTGTTATTTGGTTTTCTAACTTTTGTTACACTCTGAGGTAGAGATGTTTACTTCTCAGCTTCCCCTTGTACTGAGCTAATTGTTTATTTGTTAGTAGATGCTGTGATCCAACAGCACTATCTGCTACATCACTTTGCTACCCAAAACAGGGCCTACTATGGTCTTTATACCTCTGCACAACAGGGCCCAGTCTCTATCACATTCTTCTTGTCTGTTTTGCTTCTTTCATGTTATCTCATTCATGGATCCTTCACTGGTTTCAATTTTATTACTTTGATTTCTACACATTTATTTTTACACCTAGCTAGGCTTTTCTGCCTCAAGTTTTATCTCTTATCCATCAATTTAAAAGAAGACAAGATAAATGGATAGACAATTTCCACTTTACCTTGAAACATCTTATTCAAGGATCAAAAGGTAAAATATGTACATGTATTTGTTTCTAACAAGACAAATTTATTTATCTTCCAAAAGTAATCATGCTACACTTAGTTCTCTTCAGATACCAGGTGTGTAAACACACACACACACACACACACGCACACACACACACACACACACACACACACACACACACACACACACACACACACACACACACACTCACTCACTCACTCACAAAAATAACATTGTTTATTGTTTTAGTTTATCCTCAGAAGTCAAAAATAGAAGACACTGAAAGGTTTTATTAACGTCTCCTCTTTCAAAACACTGTGTAGTAGCTATAAGTAAAAAATGAATTTCGCATAATCTACTTCGGTTTACCATCATAATTTCAACAGAGTTTTGTGTGAGTAATCACTCAAAAAACATTGTCAAAATTAACATTCGAGAATGATCACAAAAAAAATTAAAAAAATGTCAACAATTCAAATTCGAACTGTTAACATTTTTTTGCACTCCGGTGCCATCCACAACACATTTAGGAGGGGGGGCAAGATCCCCTGCACCCCCCACTAATTATATATACTAACTCCGAGGATGCACTATAGTGAAGGAATGGGTACATATCCCGATCCCCACTGTAGTGCGATCTCCACTCAGGATGCCAAACTCACAAAAGTGCGAATGCACACTGGCATTCGCTCTTTTGTGTCTTTGGCATCTTTTGGTTCGCTAATACGAACCATTGAAAACATCCTTCCACACATCTGCCATCACAGATGTGCAGGTTAACAATATGATGGTCAACCTATACATCTATAACTACATAATGAACTATTGCAAACAAGCAACTGTAAACAGTAGCAAATCAACAGACCAAGCTAACAATATAAATAAAAAATCCTTTATTAATCAGAATATTGGTTAGTGCATATCTCTTTATGTTGCAACCTCTTCAGACTTCTAAAGAAGAGCAAATAGCAGGTTTAATGCATTTTTAATTTTTTTATATTATTTATCACATTATATTAAGCAGAGCCATATTTTAGATTTGGTTTTAAATTGAAAGTATACCAAATTTTAGTAAATACCGAGATCATCAGTTAAAAAAAATGAAAAAGCACTAAAATAATACATCATTAAATATATATTGAAATGTTTACACCAGTTCATGAGGAATAAGGTGTGCAATCTGAAGCTCTACCTTTTGAAATCAACTAGTCTGTGAGATGACAGAGTATGAACTGCAAACCAACAGCTATAAACATTTGTAAAGCAAACCACCATATCTGTAGCTGTAAACCTACCAACAAGTTGGCAATAAGTAATTAATGCAAACATGAACAAACGCAGCTCAAAAAATTTATCTTAGTGAAAATTGAAGTTGCTAGTCAGGACAGCCCATTGCTTCTTCCATTGTGTGCTCTGCGGTCCTTGAGGTCTGAGTTAGGAAGTAAGTGTAGGGTTCTGTATGGTTAACATGAAGTACTTGCATTCATTACTAATATTGTAGTGTAGCTTTCTAATATTGTAATGCAGATTACTAATAGTGTAGTGCAGACTGGTAATATTGTAGTGCAGAGTTATAATATTATAGTGCAGATTGCTAATATTGTAATGCTGATGACTAATATTGTAGTTCAAATTGGTAATATTGTAGTGCAGATTAGTAATATTGTAGTGCAGATTGCTAATATCGTAACGCAGATTACTAATATTGTAGTGCAGATTGCTAATATTGTAATGCAGATGACTAATATTGTAGTGCAGATTGCTAATATTGTAATGCAGATTACTAATATTGTAGTGCAGATTATTAATATTGTAGAGATGACATAAGTAGCTTTGTGACACGTGCATATACACTCTGCCTGAGATTCAGAAACAATTCCAATGTGAGCATAAACTGAAGTGGTCAAAAATAGTAGTTTATGTGATTCCATAAAATGTGATTCAGAGACAAGTTTAGTCACAATAAGGAAGACGAAGACCTCATTATTTGCTAATTTGCGTAACTCTGTATCAGGTGTAGTTACCACCAGTGATAAACACCACTTTTTGGTGATACTGGCGGCTTTTGCATTGCATTAACACAAGCACTTGCCTCATTCACATTGCCACAGACATGTTGAGTTTCACATACACACACACACTCACACACACACACACACACACACACACACACACACACACACACACACACACACACACACACGCACTCACACACACACACACACACACACACACACGCGCATTCTCTCTCCCACCACTACATCTCTGCTGCCTCTTACATGCAGCACAATCTCCCCCATTGACTCTAACTGTGGAATGCAGCGTTTTGGCTATGTTAATTATCATGACTCGCCATGCTGATTTACACAGCAAAGTGATTCTCTGAATCACTTGGCTGCATAACTCCCTTCCCATAGGAATTTCCAGGAGAAAACACATGGCTAATTATCAGTAGCCATTCTCCCAGAATGCCTCATTAGCATTTAGCATGGGTCTGAGTCTAAATCAGAAAGACCATCCACCAGTTGCTAGACACTCATGTTATAGCTTATCGTATATTATATGTAGATATTGATAGATATAGATATATTAAAAATGGTCATTTTTTAGATTTTTGTATTTGAATATGGGGAGAACTGTGTTAGTAATGGTAAATATTTAAATAACTTTGTGGAATGATTAAGCTGGCAGAATCATGATAAATCAATGATTATGTCAGCAGAGTGTTGAGTAACAAAATATCTTATACTTTATTTCATATGTGCATTTATATCATGCCCCACTATCTTGCTAGGCTGGGATTCAGAAATGGTGCAGAAGTGACTGTGGCCAGCCCCCACTACTTACAACCTGCTCACTATGAGCCTCAATGCTCATTAAGATTGAATTGTGATTGAAAACAGTGCAAGAAGATTAGCTTACTTAATATGCCACTCACAGCTGCAGCATGACCTGCAGGAGTGGCACATAGTCCTATGGGTCTGTCGCAGCATGATCTGCAGGAGTGGCACACAGTCCTATGGGTCTGTCACAGCATGATCTGCAGGAGCGGTACACAGGCCTATGGGTCTGTTGCAGCATAATCTGCAGGAGAGGTACACAGGCCTATGGGGCTGCTGCAGCATGATCTGCAGGAGCAGCACACAGTCCTATGGGTCTGTCGCAGCATGATCTGCAGGAGTGGCACATAGTCCTATGGGTCTGTCGCAGCATGATCTGCAAGAGTGGCACACAGTCCTATGGGTCTGTTGCAGAATGATCTGTAGGAGCAGTACACAGGCCTATGGGTCTGTTGCAGCATGATCTGCAGGAGCAGCACACAGTCCTATGGGTCTGTCGCAGCATGATCTGCAGGAGCGGCACATAGTCCTATGGGTCTGTCACAGCATGATCTGCAGGAGCAGCACACAGTCCTATGGGTCTGTCGCAGCATAATCTGCAGCAGGAGCAGACAGGCCTATGGGACTGCTGCAGCATGATCTGCAGGAGCAGCACACAGTCATATGGGTCTGTCGCAGCATGATCTGCAGGAGTGGCACATAGTCCTATGGGTCTGTCGCAGCATTATCTGCAGGAGCGGCACATAGTCCTATGGGTCTGTCGCAGCATGATCTGCAGGAGCAGCACACAGTCCTATGGGTCTGTCGCAGCATGATCTGCAGGAGTGGCACATAGTCCTATGGGTCTGTTGCAGCATGATCTGCAGGAGAGGTACACAGGCTTATGGGGCTGCTGCAGCATGATCTGCAGGAGCAGCACACAGTCCTATGGGGCTGCTGCAGCATGATCTGCAGGAGCGGCACACAGTCCTATGGGGCTGCTGCAGCATGATCTGCAGGAGTGGTACATAGGCCTATGGGGCTGCTGCAGCATGATCTGCAGGAGCAGCACACAGTCCTATGTGTTTGCTGCAGCATCATCTGCAGGAGTGGTGTATAGTCCTATGGGTCTGCTGCAGCATCATCTGCAGGAGGGGTACACAGGCCTATGGGGCTGCTGCAGCATGATCTGCAGGAGCAGTACATAGTCATATTGGTCTGCCGCAGCATAATCTACAGGAGTGGTACACAGACCTATGGGTCTGCCACAGCATAATCTGCAGGAGCAGTACATCGGCCTATGGGGCTGCTGCAGCATGATCTTCAGGAGCAGCACATAGTCCTATGGGTCTGCTGCAGTATAATCTGCAGGAGTGGCACATAGTCCTATGGGTCTGCCGCAGCACGATCTGCAGGAGTAGCACATAGTCTGCTGCAGCATGATCTGCAGGAGCAGCACACAGTCCTATGGGGCTGCTGCAGCATGATCTGCAGGAGCAGGACACAGTCCTATGGGTCTGTCACAGCATGATCTGCAGGAGCAGCACACAGTCCTATGGGGCTGCTGCAGCATGATCTGCAGGAGCAGCACACAGTCCTATGGGTCTGCTGGAGGGTAAGTTGAGTAGAAGCAGTGCTCATGCGCTGTGCACATGCATTGATGAGGCACTCTGCAATCCCTTGTGCACAGAACAGGCAAGAATGAGAAGTGACTTGGAACCCTAAAAGAGCTATTATTCCGGTGTGTCCATCTATTTTTTGATCAGATTAAAGGCAGAAATCATAGTATAGGAACTAGATGAAAAGCAGAAGCAAGCAGAGATTAGAACACATGTTGAAAACCTAAGAAATGAGCAGGATGGAGCTGGGGAAGGTGGAGTAAATTTTTTTTTAGTCTGGTGACAATTTTTCATATATGAAAAGAAGGTGAGTAGGAAAAGAAAGTAAGGGAAGGAAGAGGAAGAAGAAGAGGTAGGTAAGTGGGTAAGGGTAGGTAATGGGCACACTAACAAACACTGAAGGCAGGCAAGACTGACAGGAGGTGTGCTAACACAATGAAGGATGGGAGCACAATGGTGAAGGAGACAGACAAGCAGAGGGATGACAATAGTGATAAGTAGTGGTTAGACTAGATGGAATTGGGAGGGGAATACCAGAATGTGGGATAGAATGAGATTGTGCATCTACTGTCCCTGCCAGCTGCAACCCAGTGGTAGCTTGCAAGCACTAGACCCTGGCTCAAGTAGTGGAGCCAGTGCAAAGCAGGAATACAACTCAGTGACTTACTGGAGATGGTTCTCCATGTGACCAATGCAAGCATCAAACCTCCTATCAATGGTCTCCCTCCACTATGTCTTCCAGCTAACTGTGGATGGCAAAGTTTTTACCACCACTGTTACTGGTTAAGTACAACAGTGCCACGGTCTACTGCAGCGCTACCTGTACTAGGTGGAGCAGATTGGGCAGGAGGCACGGAGGTGACTGTGGTAGATCTAGATAGTGTGAGTATTTTTGGTATTGTTGTTGGTAGTGATAGTACTGCTGCTGCTAACTGTGAGGGAGTAGACATCCCTTGCCTGACAGAATGGGGCAAGTCTAAATGCTACTGAATAAAATTGTAAAATAAATTGAGAGAAACAAAATACTAAACCAAATAAATGTTTGAAATAAAAAGCATAGCAACAGAGAGGGTTGGGAAGAGAGAAGAATGGATGCAATGAAAAAAATGAAGCTGCAATTTATTTTGGCTATCACACTGCTACAGGGACACTACTTTAATGGGCAAAAACACTCCTCAATTTACCAAGGCTGCTAGCATTCACAGCTGAGAGTTAAACTCAAACTCATAGCAATTACTGCATGCACTCCGAAAGGTAAAGTCTTAATGTGTTGAGTTGCTCAGAAAACCCAGCTGTAGCCTGTAGTCAGCATGGAGTAATGGGATGTTGGAGGAAAATTTATACACACACACACAAAACACACAGAAAAAAATGTTGCTCAAACATACATACATACATACTTTTTACAAGTTCACTTTGTCAAGTATGGCTTCTGTTAGCTGTTGTAATTATATCTACATAATTAAGTAGCTTGGCCAATCATTTTAAGGGTTATTAAAAGGTGTATTGATGGGGATGCTACAATGGTAAGGAATTATTAGACTAAAGTATTATTAAGAATAATGGGAACTATATCCATAAGCTGATACACTGAGCACAATTCAACTCATTGTGGTATCAGTTTGAATAAAAACCTTTGACTGCTGTATGGGTTACACATATATCTCATGTGCAAAAACATTTTTAACCCTGAGGGGAAAAAAAAAACAGTCATGACACCTTGGTGAGTTACAGCATTGTAGGTGTTATGCTGGGGGGGGGGGGGTTATGCCAGTAAACTTTTGTGTCTGGCATTAGTTAAACTGACACTAAATAGAGATATATAACTGTCAGACACACAAAGAGCATGGAGGAGAATGGTTGTATAAGGGGTTTTAAGGGTCAGTCACAAACAATAGGTTAATACCAGTGTTTTCCATACCTACTGTGAAAGGTCTAAAAAGTGACTAAGCAGAAAATCACTGCAGATTGCGCTGAAAAGAGTACATGGAAAGCAAAGCTCTCTGATGTCCTACACCTCCGTGACCATCAGTTCTTTGTGCAGGATGCTGCTGATTTAGCCTACTGGGAATGTGCATGGAAACATTACTGTAGTCAGTGTCCAGGACCATACTTATGCAATGGCATACTATGGGGTTCCCCAACACTACACATGTCACCTGACAAGCAAAGGTAAATTGTTGGGTGGTGGGCCATTGGTTGAACTACATTGCACAGACAGGGAGAAGTTTCTGGCCTATCTCAGAGGCAATGACACCACCACCTTATGATGCATGGTTCATGTACGTCCTTCCCTGTTCACCAGTTCCCCAGGAGAGGCCTTTAATTCAATGTGAGTACAGTTTTGTGGTCCCTAGTACCTCAGGATAATGGGCAATATCTTAGAAGTCCTTCATGGTGCTTCTTGTCTCTTCTGCATTTTGTGGGAGGTACATATGCCACATTATATACTGAGGAATGACATCAAGAAACTGATAGAGTATTCTTGAGGAAGATGCCTGAGATATCCCCACTGTGTCTCCAGTAGGTTGCTTAATGGTCCCTGTAGCTAGTATATATAAAGCTGCACATATCTTAGTTTCCAGTGGGATAGGTTATCCACTACTCATACAGTTGGTATTGCATTTGCGATCAAATCTGAGTGCTGTAGTGCTCTGTATGTGGTCTAAACTGTAGCAACTTCTTGGTATATTGTAGAAAACAGTTTGCTACAGTTTAAAAGCAAAAAAAAAACAATTTTTTTTTTAACTAAAACCTGAGAGCTGTAGCTTTCCATGTAATCAAGGTTTAAACTAATATTTTTTTAACTTAAACATGAGCACTGAAGTGCTCTGTGAAGGCAGGTATAAAACACAGCAACAATATGTTAAAGAAGGGTTGGGGGCAGGGCACAGAAATGTAAAGTGGGAGAAAACAGGAGCACCCAGAGGAAACCCACACGAATGTTATGTTTTCTAGGGTCAGAATTGGAAAGGCAATCCTTACCAGTAAAACCATGATAACTCTTAACCTAGTAACCATGCCATCAGTACAGTGCTAAATTTCAGGATGAGACAGGAAATCCAGGGGGAAAAAAGCAAAAACTCAATTTTGAAGTGCATCAGAAACAAGGAGGCCAGATTTAGAAAATACATACAGTACTGTTGGGGTATCGGCTAATATTTGCAGGTATGTAAACATGCACATGTGTAAAAATGCTCATGTCTTTTCCATATTATCATTCCCATGGTCAGTGCTTTGTAGTCCACTGGAACAGTTTAGAGAATTGTGAAAAACCTGACATAATCTTCAGTAAATATTTTTGTTAATGTAATGTTTTATTTCAAGTAGTTCAAACAGTACTCTATATAGTTTGTTGGAGAACGAGTTTTAGACTTTCTGCAAGCTGATCAGTAAGGGGCAGAGTGAATATGCGCCTACAACTGATTTTAGCAAGTAGGAAATATAAACAAGCTACAGTATCTCATGAACAGTAAGCTGGTTTCATTGTCTAAAGCTGTGATTGGAGCAGCACCCAGTTGAAATCATTGCTGATTGGTCAGATGATCCTCCATAAACATCAGTGGAGAATTCTGATGTTGAATCTTGGCATGATTTTGAACAGGAAAACAATTGTGCTGTTTGGAAGTGGAGCTTATAGCTATAACTAAAATGTGATGATTATAGTTACTGTGTATTTAATGTCTTAACAGTTTTGTTTCTTCTAAGACAGCAGACAATGAAGGTTTCTCCATCCGCCCTCAGCTTAGTTGGTGGGGGTGAGTCTGTCTCATAGGATCAAGGCACTCTGCAAGTGCTCCATAGGACCTTTACAATCCTATCCCATTCTTTTGGAATGCAGCTCTATGTGTAACCAGTGCAAATTATTATCTAAAGTAAAATGAAAACCAGGCCTGCACATTTATCAAATACGGCTATAAAAATAATAAAAAGGGCAGACAATGAGACAGAGATACGCTCAGAAGTTCAAGTAGTTTCAGATAAAGAGGCTGCTATACACAAAGTAAAGAAAAAAGACACCATTATAATTTAGGACATAACAAAATTATATGTTGAAACATATACTGAAACTTTGAAGACAGTTAAATTAATAAATGTCATCCCTAACATTACAAACACAACTCTATGGCAGTAAACCAAGTCTATACAAAAAATGTATCATGATGTCATATTATATCATTTAACTCAAATCATTTTTTTCTAGATTTGCGACCTTTTGAACAAATATACCATCCACTGTAGTATTTATGCATATTTGTTTACATTCTTCTACTTTTTAAAAGCAGTGTTCTATCTTGTAGGGTAAAATGTGTAAAGCTAAACATTCAATGCAGTTTTGGAAATATTTGAAGGTATTGAAGATATTTATTGGTCTTTGTCTTTTCTGACAAGACTGCAAGCCTGCTGGTGATTCCCTGCTAGGTGAGGAAAGTATATATATATATATATATATATATATATATATATATATATATATATATATATAATATATGTGTATGTATGTATATATATATATATATATATATATATATATATATATGTTTTATCTGTGAGGTACTTAAACTGATAGAGCTGCTTTCTGTTTTATCTGCTCCATTGTGTTTTCTGTTTTAAGAAATCTGCTTGGCCTGCTGTTTTTGTTCTATGTGAAAAATACACAAATTATTTAGGCTGCATACTTCACATGTTTTTTCATTGGTTAAATTGTTTTTTGAGTGATAGTTAAAAACACAGTGAATTTCTGGGCCTTTGTCTTTTCTCACAAGACTACAAGCCTGCATAACTACAAACACTGCTGGTGATTCCCTGGTAAGTAAGGAAAATAAACCTACATTTTTTTGTGTGTGAGTTGTTTAAACTGATATAGCTGCTTTCTGCTCTACTTGCCCCATTTTGTTTTCTGTTTTAAGAAATCTGCTTGCCCTGCTGTGTTTGCTGTATGTGAAAGATAGACACAAATCATTTAGGCTTCACATTTCACATGTTTTTCATTAGTTAAATTGTTTCTTGATTGATACTTAAAACGCAGTCAATTTCTGGGTCTTAGGTAGGCTTGCAATCATCAGAAAAGTCAAATTACATGCACTGCCGCTGATTCCCTGCTAGTTACTTTCTCACCCACCCTTCCAGTTCTTGATCTGCTTTTAAAAATGTGTGATTTTAAGCTTCCCACCTCTGAGCTTCATGAGCTCCTTTCTTTCTACACTGCTGTTCATATCATGATTTTTTTTTGTCTTTCTTTGTGCTTATTTTGAAAAAAGTGCATTCTGACTATCATTGTCTGTCCTACTTATTTACTTGCTCCAAATTCATAGCTAGCTGTTGGTTAAATCATATATTTTTACACTCTAGGAAGCACTTTTCTGTGTTATTATCCAAAAGATGACCCAGGTGTTCAGGATTTGGGAGTGTATGTGAACAGTGGTAGCTACTCTGTTTAGGTTGGGGAAACACTTGAGATTTCTGCATGTAGTTTTATTGGCTTGAAGGTTTATTAATCAGGTTATGTTGGTTTTAGTGCCATTATAAATTCTGTACAATTCAGTGGCTCTTGGCTCATTTCTACAAAGTGAAGTACTTTTATTGAGTAATCACACTTTTATAAGCTGTTTAAACTGCACTGCTGTATCCATATCTTTAACTTTGTTTTGGTAGCATTTCACTCTGGACACTCCTTTATGTGCTTTTACATTAGGAGGACTGGGATTATTCATCTAGGGGCAGTAGGTGTTTACCCTGTCTATCTGAGCTGGGAAGCACACAAAAGGGCTCTAAGTGTAGCTATCATATTTGCCAGATGGCACAGTCAGTTTTCTATATTTTCAGTGTTTGTATACATTTGGCACATTTGCACAGAGCTGTTTAGTGTGCAGATGCCCTATACATATGCAAACATCTGGAAACATTCCTTATTTTCAATACTGTGAAAGTTTACTGTGCTAGTTACCTTATTATAGCACCCAGGACTATTGCTGCTCAGAGACCATCTGATTTGGCACTGGGCAGCATCACTGGTTAGGTTAGCTGCAGATTACACCATGTAAGTGCAGTTCCCTCATCTGGTTACAAACACTCTCCACTCCTAACTTTTCAAGTAGACATTAGGACCTGCAAATTCACTAATGCCATGGATAAGGGTAAAATAGTACATACCACCTACCTCAACCTGGCCAAAGCATTTGACACAATTCCCTACTCAGGTACTATAAATAAACTCACAAAACTGGGCATAAATCCCCATGTCACCAGATGGATAACCAATTAGTTCATGGACAGGACACATGGTTAAAGTGGGTGAATCCAAATCCAGCAAGAGGCCATTTACTAGTGGTGTGCCACAGGGCTCAGTAGTGGGACCACTCATGTTCAAAATGTACTTCTCTAAAGTCAAGGCAAATGTGGAAGGCCTCTGGATGGCAATGTTTTCTGATGGCTGCAAGCTGGAGGTAATCACTGAATCACCCAATGATGTAGATATCCTCCAGGAGGGTCTACATCAGACAAATGATTGGTGCCAGAACAATGGCCTAAAACCAAATGCAAAAAAATGCATTATCACCCCCTTTGGGAAGTGAAATATCTCTGCAAATTACAACATCAATAGCATGCCCCTTATAGTGGATTCAGAGGTGAGAGATCTATGTGCACGGATAGATAGTATCCTGAAATTTGACCACCATGTGTCCACAATGGTGAGGAAGTCCTTCTATGGGACACAACTTATAAGTAAAGGTATGGCATAGAGATCCAAGGAAATTATAGTCCTGCTATACTCATCCTACATTAGACCAATAATTGAGTATAGTGCACCATTTGGAATGTACCTGACGAGGCACTTACAACAGTGAGTAAATAACATGAACTGTGTAGGTAGACTAAAAGTCCTTTCCCTTTACTCTGTCTCCTACTGATTATTAAGGGGTGACCTGTGCCTGACCTACAAAGCACTCACAAATTCAGCATTGATGGAGCTGCTACAGATCTGCAAGTCAAACAGCATGAGGATCACCCAGTCTGAGGATCTAATCTTAGTCAGCAACTCAAACAAAACATCCTGGAGAGACAGATATGCATCTCAGAAATTGTCCCTTCTTAGGAACAGACTTCTTATTCACATTAAGCAGAGCCATCCCTTGTCCCTTTCCTAATGCAATTTGGATCAATGGATGGGGAATCACAAAGTCACACCTGGGGTTGTGCCTATGTCCATTGTTTACTGGGGAAATTTGTAATGTACTCAATGCACAGCCACAAATTCATGCCATCCATATATCGGGTAAAATCTGGTTATATTGGCAAGGCTTGTAAGGGACCTTAAGCTGTTATCCTAGTAATCTCCTATGAACCTGTACATAAGGTGGTCTCATACTGCTTCCAATCCAACATTTTAACCCACATACATGCAAGAGCATGTGCGGGCAGAAGCACATACACACATCTTCACACACACTGCACAAGCATGTGCATTGACTCACATATACTAATACACTATCAAAGGTTTGGGTCTATGCTAAACCATACTTGCTACAAAGTTTTAACAACCATACTAAATAAGATTTGTTGAACTGCGGTGGTGGTGCTGCGGTAGCATTGTCACCTCACAGTATGACGTTGTCCTGTTTGATTCTCAGCTAGAGCGTCTTCTGTGTGGAGACATTCATGAATGGGACATATGTTCGTTGAAGGTTGTGCATCAGAGATGGCAACTCGGCACGTAAAAATCTAATGCCAATCATTAGCGGACCGGAGTTCTGCTGTAGTGACCCCTAACCGGGAAAAGCCGAAAGACACAACAACTAAATAAGATTTGTCAATTAGGTAAAATCTAACTATAAAGTACATTGGATGACTATTAACAGAAAATTAGTAATTCATGCTAAATTACCAAAAGGGGTATCTACAGTGTGCTTTAAATGTATGTGTATGTTATTTTCTTACTGTACTCTACATCCACATGCAGTGAGTGCATGAACTGCCTTTATCTGTTGAAAAATGAACATTTACTGTATATTTCAGAAATATATTAATGCAAGAACATATTACATATTAACAGATATGGATGTTAAAATCAATTGTTTCAAGAAGCTATCTAAGCACATTAACCCATTTTAGCAAACAACCTTTGAAAATACTGAAATCTGATTAGACCATCCATCTATCCATTAGACATAGAGTAAAAAGATTTGTCTGAATAAATAAAACTTGATTGATGGAAGACTAGGCAACTCAGAGTGTTTATGAAGTGGAATCATTCTACTGCAATAATGTTAATACTGACTGCTAATGAAGACGTGATCCACACACTGCATCATACACTGGTCAAAAAGGGGTTCCTATTACATTATCAAATTGCTGAAACTTCAAACCTGAAAACATTGAACACAAGTGTTCAAAGTTTCAGCAATTTGAATTAAAAAAAAAACAAAATCAGCTCAATAACTGTTGTAAGTAGGGGGCAAGCCCCCCCGCACCCCCACACCCCCCTCTTTAAATATACCAACTCCGAGATCGCACTACAGTGCAATTAAGGAAAATATTCCCTTTCCACACTGTAATGCGATATCAGAGTTGGTATGTTTAAAGAGCGGAGGGTGTTCATAGGTTCATAGGTTCATAGGTTCATACTAGGCTATCTGCCCTAGGGCATTTATAAGCCTAGCCAGAGTCTGTTTGGCTTTCACCACCCATTTTAAATTAATTTTTCTATGCCTTTTTTTGAGGTTAGTATACTGTGCCTCTGTCTAACAGTGACACAGAAGTGATAGCCGGGGTAAACCTACGATCTCCCATCCACTCATCAAGATTCCTCTTGAAGAGAGTCAATGTGGGACTCTGCCTAACCTGGACTGGGATTTTATTCCAGAGTGAAGGGAGCCTCTGGGTTATGAATCTGTCCCTCCAGCATGTCCTATTTATTTCAGTGCTGAGGTTCAAGTCTCTCGAGCACATAGCTCAATGGGATTTGGATTTTCTGAGGTGCAGCATGTCCATTAATTCCGGGTTGGACATGGCTTTATATGTCAGGCACAGATCGCCTCTGAGCAGGCGGTATGCCACTGAGTAGAGCTGGAGTTTCTTTAACCGGGCAGCATATGGCATCTGTTTGAGCCCTTTGATCCTCTTGGTGAGGTACTTTTGGGGTCTTTCCAGTTGCTGCAGGTGTCTGGTAAGGTACATCCCAAAAGGGCATTGTACTCAATTATGGGCCTGATGAGGGATGAGTAAAGAGGCACGATGACCTCTGATCTAGATGTGAATCCCTTCATGATTAGGTGGGCTATATAAAATGTTTTTCTAACCACTTTGGCCACGTGGTTGTCAAATGAGAGATTGCTATCAACTTGGGTCCCCAGGTCCCTAATGACTTCTTCTGTACTTAATGGATTACCACCTATGTGGTAATTTGTGGGCACTTTGTTTTTGCCAAAGGGATGACTATACACTTTTGGCGTTTAGCTTGAGGCCATGGCTCTGGCACCAGTTGTCTGTTTCTATGAGGCCCTTTTGGAGGATGCTTGTGTCGGCTGGAGAGTTGATTATGGCGCCCAGTTTGCAGTCATCTGCGAACTTGGTCAGCCACAGTCCTTCCGTGTTGGCCTGTACCGCCGAGAAATATATACCGAACAAGAGAGGTCCCAGGACTGAGCCTTGTGGGACGCCACTTGTAACTGGTTTGGAGTCTGACATGGCTCCAGCAATTCTAACCATGTGGGTTCTGTCCTTGAGCCAGTTTGCAACCCATCTAGTGACAAAGGGGTTTATATTTAAGCTGGTGAGCTTATCTATAATGCCCGAGTGGGGTATTGTATCGAAGGCTTTGCGAGGTCCAGGTAGGCTGTGTGGACCACCTTCCCTCGCCAATGGCCTTGGTGACTGTTTCAAAGAAATTGACTAGGTTTAAGAGGCAGGATCTGCCCTTAACAAAGCCAAACTGGGTAGGATCCAGTGTCTGTAGGTCCCCAATATCTTTATTTATGAGGTCCATGATGATTCTTTCCATAGCTTTGCAGACCAAGCTAGTCAGGCTTATGGGGCGATAGTTTCCAGGATCAGTTGAGGCACCACCTTTGTGGAGAGGGACCATTGTTGCTGTATGCCACTCTTTGGGTACATATCCTGTAGTAAGGCTAAGATTGAACAGTAGTTTTATGTTTGGGTTTAGCTCTTCTTGGAGTTCATGTAGGACGAGCCCGGGACACCATCTGGTCCCATTGATGCTGTGTTTTGCTTTGGAGAGGGCGGCTCTTACCTGAGCATCTGAGATGTCAGGGGCAGCACTCTGCTGGGATAGATATTTGCCCTTTTGGTGGGGAGGGGGGGAGAAGTTTGCACTGAACCTGTCAGCTAGGATGTTGGCAATGTCTGTGGGCTCGGTGTAGTTTTTGTCATTTTGGACTAATTCTGAGCATATCTGGGAATTCCCACCCAGGTTCCTAACATAACTAAAGAAAGCCTTGTGATTATCCTTAGTGTCCTGTGCAATTTTTCTCTCGAAGCTGGCCTTAGACGATTTTATGAGTGCCCGTAGTTTTTTGCTAATACTGATCAGAGATGTCTTCCCTTTTTGGGATTTTGCTCTATCATGTAGTAGCTTCCTCCTTCTATTGTATAGTTTGTTTATGGCTGGGGTCCACCAGACAGGATGTCTGCCTTTGGAGGATTGGGTCTTGGTTTTATTTGGGATTGCATGATCCATGCATTCCTGAAGGTGTTCATAGAATGTGTTTATAAAGGATTCTGCGGTCTGGGCCGTATTTTCCACAGGCCCGGGGGCTTTGAAGGATTTTGCCTCGGTTTTGAGGCGTGTGAAATTTGCTTTAGAGAAGTTTTTCACTGTGGTTTTCTGGGCAGGGGTGGGGTCGGGATGTGAATATCCAGTGAGATTAGTTTATGGTCTGATCTTACCAGTGAGGGATACACTTCTGGTCTGGAGCATAGTGTCCCCATGTTGGTGATGATCAGGTCCAGTATGTTTTCCCTCTTGTGGGAGTGGTAACAAGTTGTTCCATAGCATTTGAGTTTATAAATTCTAGGAACCTTTGGGCTAGGGTGTTGGAGCTAGAGTAATGCTCCCAGTCTATGTTTGGGTAGTTGAAGTCGCCCAATATAATGGTGTTTGGAGAGACCTTCATATTTTCCAGTATTCTCAGGAAGGCCAAGTGGGGTTCCTGTGTTTGGGAGGGTGGTCTGTAGCAGGCTATAAACTGGAAGGCAGTTTTACCCACAGTTAGTTGCACATGGATAGTCTCTGATGCTTCGTGCTGTGCCACCAACCTGGAGGTGTGGGTATCTTTGGCGAATATTGATACTCCCCTCCTTTTGTGGTTCGGTCCAAGTTTTGGGGCCGAAAAGCATGGTATGAGGTATAACCTGGTAGTGCTGGGGTGCTCTCGGGAGCCTTGAACCAGGTTTCTGTTACTGCACAGATATCGATGTTCTCCATGCTAAGGAGAGTTTCGAGTGTGTTCATCTTGAGGTTTAGACTTCTGGCGTTGAGTAGCATTACTCTTAGTTTCTTATCCCTTGTGATACCTATGGAGGTGGGTTTGTCTTTTGAGCCTTGCCTAAAAAGGCACTATGGGGGTAGCAAGAGCCTTTGCCAATATCCGAAAGCCCAGTGGTGACAGGTGCAAGCCGTCCCTAGTGAAGCATCGTGGCTTGTCGAGCATGTCATCCCAGGCTGACAGGCATTGGATCCCCTTTGAATAACACCAACACTTAAGCCAATTGTTGAAATTGATCATCTTGTCTTCATATTGTGGCATCATTCTTGGTGAGGGTAAGATGCTACTCAAGGTCAGGGTCATACCGGCCTGGGCTACATGCTCAGAGAGCTCCTCTATGTCTCTTTTCATGTAGTCCAGGGAGGTACGTCTCAGGTCATTCACACCAGCATGGACAATGACTGAGTCATATTTGTACTTGCCTTGGAGTGACCTGAGTGCTTGTGTTATGTGGCGGATCCTAGCGCCGACAGGCAGCTCACCGTGACCTTCTCCTTGTTCAGCCTGGTGAGCGGACATCAGTGTGCCTGACGATAGAGTCACCTATTACAAGTGTATCAGGTGTGTTGTTTAGCCTTAAGGGCTGTGACTGTTCGGCACACTGGCTTTGTGAGCTATGTGTTGCACGTGTTTTGTTTTGGGGTAGCGGTTGCTTGGGTGTCTGCTTTGGAGGTCTCTGCTGCTTAGGCAGATTTTTATTTAGAGCCTCCGAGTATGTTTTTGTGTGTTTATGTGTTTGGTTTGTTGTCGTGGTAGGTCTATGTGAGACTGGAATTGTAGTGAGTGTGGTTTCCTTCTCCTCCTGACTGGTTACGCCAGTACTGAGTTGAGAGAGCTTAGCCTCCAGTTTGGCTATATGGTTGCATCTCTCACATGTGTTGGAATTTGTTGGGAGGAGGAGAGGGTTGTCTGTGTACATGAGGCAGTTGTAACATTGCCTCAAGATTCCCAGATTCACCAGCTGGACCGGAGAGGAGATTGACAACTGACCTTTGGACATGCTAGAATAGTATTGGGAATTCCTTTATAATTGAAAAAAGAGCCAATGGGGAACAAGGTATTCGAGGGAGTTTGTGAGGGTGTAGTGCTTTTAATTTTTTGAGCTGATTTATATAATTGCTTTAGTGAGCAAGTGCCAGGTAACTTAAATGCAATGTGTTACAGGTAACTTAAATGCAAAATGACAAACAGTAACTTTCTTTCAAGTGAAACAAGGAAATAAGTACAGTAAGCAATGCAGATATCACTAGGGATCCACAGAAGTGCTAAAAGGCCATGTTTTAGGTGGAATTAGCGTTTTAGGAAATAAACAAACAACAAGCATACAAATAAAGCTAGATTCAGCAGGCCTGGATCTAGTCTATGCTACAGCAAACAAGGTGTACCAATTTCAGTAAGAAACAGTTAGAATATGCAGGCACTATAAGCCTCTAACCAGAAATTCTCTGCTCAGAAGGGCAGAGTCCAGCCTCTCCTCCCACAAGAGTGCAGACCGCAATCCTTCTTAACGTAAAATAACTGGCCTGAAGCCCAAGTGCTTAAACCAGAACTAATATACTTTTAGAATAACAGACACTGAGCTCTCAATCAGCAGTTCCCAACTTAGAAGGATGTAAGCTACCTGTCCTGCCACCACAGTGCAGGCCACAAACCTTCCTAATGTAAAACAACTGGTCTGAAGCCCAAGTGCTTAATCCAAAAGACTTAGAAATTATAGCTACACTTGTGAGGGGGGTGCAGAGGGGCTTGCCCCCTGCTTATGACAGTTAGTTTCTGTCTGTTGTTTTTTTTTTTTTTTGTGTTCAAAATTATAAAACTAAGAACATACAAGTTCGATCTTGTGGTGTTCGAAGTTTTATACTTTCGATCACATAATAGGAACCTGGTCAAAAAGTGATTAGCCAGCAATTTTATTGTGGTTAACTGATGTCATAGTTCCAGACAGAAATCTACCCCACATGTCACAGTTGCAGTTATGTAAGTACATTTCAGGTATTGTAGAATAACATTCATTATCACAGAATAATGATATGTTGTTAAAACACGTATATTAAGAAAATTTGATACATTAGAATTAATATGGAAAATTAGCAGGAGGAAGAAGTGCAATTTTGATTCTCTGATAAAGTAAATGGATTGAAGATAGTTTCATGGAATGTTGCAGGAATTAAGAAAAACTTAAAGATAAAGGTTTTAAGGAATTTAGTAAAAAATTAAATTATTAATACTCAGAAAATCTGAAATATAGCCAAGGATAATGCAACCTTAAATGGATATGGATATTTATGAAATTGTGGCTAAAGAGGTAAAAATATACAGAAGATGAGTTGGAGGTTTAATGACTTTGATTAGAATAATGGAAGGAATAAAATCAAGCATTTTATACAAATCAGAAATATCTCTAATGATTTAAATGGGCTATGGTAATAACAAATTCAGCTTGATAAATGTGTATTTCCCAGGTAAAGAGAAAGTAGTTAAGAAAGGGTGAGCATTTGTGAAAATTTGATAACATACTCTTAGTATATCGAAATAATGAGTTGATCATTTGCAGGGATTTCAGTACTCACTTTGCGATGTATATGGACTGTATAAAAAGAAAGAGGAAAAGCAGACAATTGCAGGATAATTATTTTAATAAACAAGTGAAATGTCTTTTAAGGTGGGTAGAGAAATTTCAATTAATAATTCTAAATGGAGAAGATGTACAGATTGGAGTTTATACATTTATCTTGAGCCATGGTAAATCGACAATAGTTTGTTCTGCCAACTGGCATTGGATAAGCAACTTCTGAGTTGAACAGTACAGATAGGAAAATGGTCACATTGGATAATGTAATAGGAACCCCTTTTTGACTGTTGGACGGAAATTTGAGAATTCAAAAATTATAGACAAAAATGGGGAAAAGACAGAGGAAGACATAAGTACATAGGGAAGGAAAGGTGGCAAGGTTGGCTTGATATGGCATGCTAAGCAAAAAAAATATTAAGAAATATGATGACAATTATGTTAGTGTTGAGACATAATGATATTAGAGATATTCGAAAAGGTAAAAACAGTGCACAGATGGATGATAACAAGGAAAAAGAGAAACGTGATTAGGGATAATGACAGGTACTTATTGGAACTTGATGTCATTAAATTTAATTAAAAATAAATTTACAGGGGATTGGCATATAAATGAAGAAGGCTGGTTTGCTATGTAACAAATTTAAATATAAAATGAAGAATGAAGGTTGGAAAACAGAGGTCTTGAAAGAATAAGATGTGATTTAAAAGATACAGTTAATACGTAGAATATTAAATAAATCATGCAAATGTTGAAGAGTAATAATGCCCATGGCCAAGATGGAGTTTTAAATGATAGTTTATAGGGAAGAGTACAGAACCTTTATAAACAGCAATAAATAGTAAAATATGATTGATAATTGCTATGGTATTGAAATATGGGGATTAGGTTCAGAGAATAATATAATGGTTAAGATATATAAACTGATAAGATATCTCTTTAAATTGCCATCATCATTCCTGGAGCTGCATATCTTAGTAGAGTTGGAATATTATCAGATGAGGAAATTTTGGAAATGGCAGTTTTGTCTAGTTGGATCAAAATTAAAACTTACAGATCAAGATTTAGTGGAAAAAGGTATGAGCAGAAAAGAAAGAGTGGGATTCCCCCCTTTGAATATAAATCAGATAATATTAAAAGGCTAAAGTAAACATTAACAAAATATAGACTAGTATATTTAAAGAACTATTTAAACAAATGCCTACAAATAAGTGAATTTTTACATCTCATATCTAAGGAATTTAATTAAGAGAGAAGGGAGAGTAAGAGTTAATAAAACAAAGTAAATATTCTGATGAGGATGTTGATATTAGAAAACAATATTTTAGACTTGGACATAATAGATAATAAGAACGCATTCAATTCCATAAAGTTACATTTGAATTATTTCAAATAACATATTAAGGAAAAGTCACTCAAAGCAGGATGAGCTTGGGCCGTGTATAATTATAAAACAGATTTTGATTCATGTTTTACTTTCTTGTGTAATTTATGAAGAACTAAGACAAGAAGCATTAACAGGAATATTAGATCCTAATTATGAGATCTATTGAAAAGGAGATATGGATGAACTATGTAATTTTTTTTTCTTTCCAACAGCTTATTGAAAGACATATTTTCAGTTGACAAAATGGCTAAATAAAATTCACAGTAAAAGGATTACAGGGAATTTGAAAAAGACTGACTGTACATAAAACTACTGACAATGGATGTTAGTTAAATTACATTTATGTTGGTGTTTAATAAGGTGTAAATTAATTTTATTTGAATTAATATGCATGTTTTGGGGAAATTATTTGATTTTTTAAATTAAGAATTATATATAATGTTATGCAGCAACCATGTAGTTGAAACAAATAAATTTATTTTATTTTTATTTTACATTTGTTGACCGGGCTAGTCTGGCTGGATACATGTCCATTTTCAGCAGAGGCCCGAGGAGAAAAGCTCCACTATATACTGGTACATTACATAAAAAACATTACTATAAGATACAACTTATAAGGATTAATGAACTAATTGAATGTAGGATATTAACAATACAGAAGCATTTTTACAGAAATGTACAGTTCTTAAATTACATCATTTTTACAGAATATGTATAATACTTAAAATACTAAATACTGAGTAGAATTCCTAATCCCATGTTATTAGGAAAAGCAGGAGTAGTAATTTTGAAAAGAAAGAAAGAAAGAGGTAGCACATACAAAGGTCTATACTATATAGTATTGGCAGTTATGATAATACATTTGTGCCAGGGCACCAGTTCTAAGAAATAGAATTGCACAGCAGGGAGCAAAGTGTAGGTTTAAGTGAGAGGGTAGATGACAGGATCCAGAGGTGTATTGAGTAAAGAGAAAATATGTTATAGGAAAAGTAATATCTAAGTGGATATAAGGTGAGCTACAGAGGAGGAGTGATACAAGTAGTAGAGACAAGTAGAGAAAGTAATGGAGAGAGTTGTAAAGTGAGTTGGGCACTAAAGTCAGTCAGGATTAGAGCAAGGGCATAGCCAGTTGGATTTGAAATGGTACCTTAGTTGTTTCCTGAAAAGTTTTGATGAGCCTAGGGAGGTCAGTTCTATGGGAAGTTTATTCCAGTAAGAGCCAACAACATTTGTAAACAAGGAGTCGCCAGCTTTATTGTGTGATTTGAGAGTAGTGACTAGCAGTTTGTTTGCTGAGCGGAGGGAAGTAAGATTCTTGTAGGGGGTGACAAGGTTATTAAGTATTGGTGTATTATTAGGGTAATGGAGAATTTTATAGGTGATAACTAACTGGTGGAGGAGAATTAGATTTTGAAGTTCAAGCCAGCCGAGTTTTTGAGATTATCACAATCATGGGTACGAAATGGGAACCTGTGGCAAATCTGGCAATGTTATGGTAGGTTGTGGCAAGTTTCTGAAGGTTTGATTTTGAAAGGTTGATAAAGGATGGGGAGGCATACAGTAATGTAGAGATGAGATGAGTTTGGGCTAGAGACACCCTGCTAGTTGGTGTAAGAAAGGGCTTAAGTCTATAGAGGGCACCTATCTTTTTATTTACAGCTTTGATGGTTAGGTCGATGTGGGAATCAAAGTTCAGTTGATTATCTATTGTAAAACCTAGCAGTTTAGTTGAAAAGTCAGGTGTAATGATAGTGCCATTATCAGAAACAATAGAGAAGGAGAAGAGGGTAGACTTAAGGGAGGTGAGAAAAGTAATAATTAGTTTTTTTTTGGGATTGAGGAGGAGACAGATATGTTGGAACCATTTTTCTGCTGCTGTAAAGACTTTTTGGGTGGAAAAATGGAGTTCAGCTGGAGATCCAGCAGAGCAGATGAGAGTTGAATCGTCTACATACTGAATACATGTGGATGTTGGGAGTGAAATAGATAGGTTATTGATAAATATGGAGAAAAGAAGGGGACCTAGGATGGATCCTTGAGGGACACCGATAGTGACTGGGAGCTGAGAAGATAGATGGCTGGCCCAAAGCACAGCTTGTTTTCTATCCTTCAGGTAAGAGTCAAACCAATGCAATGCCATAGAGTCAAGTGAGAGAGATTTCAAAGTGTCTAGCAGAAGTTGATGTTTCACCATATCAAAGGCTTTAGACAGGTCGAGAAATAAAGCAGAGGAGAAAAGGTTGTTATTGCGATTTTTGTTGATATTGTCTGTGAAGGAGAGAAGAGCAGTAGAAGTGCTATGGCAAGGTCTAAAGCCGTGTTGGGAGTCTGCTAGTAGGCTATTATGTAAGAGATGATTTAAAAGTTGTTGGTGTATACAACGTTCCATAATTTTAGATAGAGGCGATAGAAGGGCTATGGGACGGAAATTCGTAAGCTCATTAGTGTTTCCTCCTTTATGCAGAGGAATGATGTGGGAGACCTTCCAGAGGGAAGGAATAGTAGATTCGGTTATTGTTCTATTAATTAAGATGGAGACTGGGTATGCTAGTTCTGCTGCTGCTAGTTGTAGATATTCGGCTGGTAGTTGGTCGGCTGATGGAGTGCATGGTTTAAGCTTTGAGAGTAATTTACGTATGTAGGTAGTGGAGACTGTCTTAAATTTTAGTGTGGGGGTATTTATTTGAGGAGAGGTCCTTTGAGGGGAAGTGGGGGGAGCCATGGTGTTTGCTAGTGAGGTGACTGTTTCAGAGAAGAAGTTGTTGAATGTATTGGCAATTATGTTGGGAGGGGTTTGAGCTAGGTTAGTTGGAGTAGGTGTTTTGGTATTCCCTGGATGGAGCAGTTTGTTGATTCCTGACCAGAATTTTTTAGTACTAAGATTTTGATTTTGCTGATATTGAAGGTAATAATTTTTTTTTATTAAGATAGGTGAGTTTTTTTGTGGTATTTCTAAGTTGTTTGAAGTTTTGATGGTCAGTTTGTTTTTTTGTAGTTCTCCATTTTGACCATAGTTTGTTCCTTAATAGCATGGTTTGCTTGGTTTCTTTAGAAATCCAAGGGGCTGCGTTGGATCCTATTCTAATTAAGCGAGAGGGGGCGTGATGGTCAAGGATATGGAGAAATGTGTTGTTGAATAGGGTAACAGCTTCATCTAGGGGGAGGTATTTTAGAGCTGACCAGTTGTATTCTTTGAGTTCATTACTGAAAGAAGGAAGGTTAAAGTTTTTTTTGCTACGTATAGTACGATAGCTAGCCTGTTTGAGATTGTTATTTTTTTGTTTAGTGATGTAGGTGAGGAGATGGTCGCTGATTTTGTCTGGGAGTGTTCCAGTTTTATATAAGAGGTGATTATTGTTGACTAATATCCAGTCCAGGATGGCTTGTTTATTGGTAGTTTTGTTAATTCTAGTTGGGGAGTTTATGGTTTGTTGAAAATTGAAGAGGTTGAGGTGATAGATGGGTTTTGGTGTTATGCAGGAGTTCCAATCAATATTAAAGTCTCCTAGTATTATGGTTTCCTGAGGAAAGTTACAGGAGAGCCAGCTAAGAATGTTTTCAAGTGTATTTAAGTTGTTGCCAGGGGGGATATAGGAACATATTATATAGATGGCTTTGCTTTTATTTATTTGGAATTTGCTGCAGAGTATTTCAGCATTTGCAGGGAAGGGAGGCAGGGAGTCGATTGAGGACACCTGCAGTTCAGATTTATAGAGTAAGGCAACTCCTCCACCCTTTTTGTTTAGACGATCCTGCCTTAAAATGTTATATCCAGGTGGGGTAATTTCATTGTCTTTGGTCCCTGGTTTAAGCCAGGTTTCAGTAAGACAGAGGATATCAAATGCGTAGAGGTCAATTAAAGCATGCAGTTGTGTGATTTTGTTGTTAATGCTTCGAATGTTTAGGTGTGCTATTGTATGTGAGTTAGGAGAGAAAGGTGTACTAAAGAGGTTAGTAGTTTGGTTAGTGAGGGAGTGGTTGAGGGGATTATCAGGCCCAGGGTTGGGATGAATGTCCTCGTGTAACAGTAGGAGTGTTAGTGGGAGTGGACATGCTTTTGAGTTTTTAAAGGGTATAATTAGGTAGAACTTTTTTGTTGTGAGATACCTGTTATGGAGTATTCTGTGATAGTGAGGGGTAAGGAAAGGACAGGTAGACAGGAGGTTAATAAAGGTTTGTTCAGATTTAGGTAGGACAGCGGTAGTGTGTTTAGATAAATTAGGAGATCTGTTAAGAGTGAGATACTCGTAGGAAGTGAGGGTGTAGTAGAAAAGAAGGATGTTAAGGAGTAGCAGTGAGAAAGGTAGTTTAAGAGTGAAAGGCATATTAAGTTTGTTGAGCTTAACAAGGTTGGAACTAAGTTGAAATTAGGATGGTAGGGGATGGGTGTGGCTGTAATAAGGAGTAGAGAGTTAGTAGGTAAGAATGAGGTTGGAAATGTGATTGGAGGTGAGAATATTGGGGGAGTGGCTAGGCGGGTATAAGTATAGGGTCACTGGGGGTGGGTGGGAATTGGGGGTAGGGTAGGGGAGTGGAGTGAGCCCGTAGGGCGAACGGAGCGGGAAGAGCCCAGAGAAGGAGAAAAAGTGGTGGAAAACCAATCAGTAGAGAGAGAGAGAGCAGAAGGTAAGTTTGCTGAGATGTGTAGTAGGTTGAGAGATTGTCAGAGAAGTACAGTTGTGGGTATGGATATGGAAGAATGACAGTAGGAGAAGATAGTAGGTTGTGAGAAGGGATTGAGATGGGTGTTTGCTGAGTGGAAGACAAAACTGTGGAAAGGTAGTCCAGTGAGAGATAGTAGGGGAGAGGGCAGCAGAAGAGGAGCAATGGAACTAGGTAGGTGAGATGAGGAGGAGAGTGGCAGGAGAAGCAGGGACAGTAGGAAGGTAGAGGAGCGCCACCTAGTGGGCAGTTAGTTAGAAGCAACACAGTCTTAATATCCAGTAAGGGGGAGGCAGCTTATTGTGAGACAGTAAAAGTGTAGAAATAGATAGGGAGGGGAGGGTTGGTCAAAAGACACCAAAAAGGGTGGATAGGGGGAGTTTTGGCTGCAGGCTAACCTGGCAGGGAGGCACACTGCGACCTAGTAGTAGGTATCTACTACCTGAAAGCTTTACAAGGTTAGGAATAACACATACTTCCAAGACAAGTTCCTTGCTGGGAGAAGAAGGGAGTTTAAATTGTTTTAAGAATGTCCTTGGTTGAGGTTTCTTTAGTGTGGCCTTACAGTAGGGAGCAATTCAGTAGGGTAGAGCAGGATGGGCTGGATCACAAGCTGGAATATGCAAAGGAGAGAGAGATAAAAACAAATGATGTGACTAAGTGAAATGTTATGTAGCAGGCAGACAAGAGTCAAGTGTGCACAAGCATACAGTAATAACAGTACTAGATATTTTCTAAGTAGAAAGCAGAGATGAAAGAATGTTAGATTGTATCAAATATGAGAAACTCTATCAGATTCCAGGTATAACTACATAGAATTTCACTAGTTATATCACAGGTTAGCAATTAATGAATAGGATAATGCAGCAATAGTGAGCATAAGGCAAAAAACTCTACCAAGTTCAAATGCATCTCAAAAACAGGTTTTCACACAGTTAACATCCAAATATCACTTTATAAGGTTGCACAGGTTAGCTAAATAATGAATTTAGATATAGCAGCACAGAGGACTTCGGTTAGGAGTCTATCAACATATAAAACAGGAGTTGGGAAAATAAAAAGCCCCACAGAGCAGTTTACAGGGACAGCAAGCAAACCCTAAGTAGTTGAGCAGTAATCAATACATTCTATTAGGTTACAGTAACGTTGAAATTAGATCTAGCATCAGCTCAGTTTAATGAGTTAGACTTGTAAATAAAATTTGTCACTGTTTAAGTATCAGCTGTGCGTATTGCACTATCATAAACTTTGTTTAAATGCTAGGTAATAGGAACAGTGGAGTGTAGACTATTGTCGTTAAAGTTAAACGAACACAACAAATGGAACAAAGATATATAGCTGTTAAGGTAACACACTAGAAATAAAATGAAGTAAGGGAACAAGCTCCTAAATCAATACCAAAATACCCAATGTGCAGCCTAGCTAATAAATAAATCAGGCATAATAAAAAACCTAAATCCACTGAGTTTAAACCTCTATGTCACCCATTGGATTGCCAACTGGCTCATAGATATGATGTTGATAATAAAAATAGGGCAACCTACCCCCCCCCCAAAAAAAAGACACCAGTCAGCAATGGATTCCCCCAGGGTTCTATGTTGAGACCTCTCCTGTTTGGCATCTATTTTGCTGAAGTAAAAGACAATACCAAAGGGCTTTGGCTGACTAAGTTTTCAGATAACTGTAAGCTAGAAACAGTCATTGAATCTCCAGATGACTTAACCAGAAAGGTTTGTCCCAAATAAATAACTGGTGCCAAAATCATGGACTGAAACTAAATGTGGATAAATGCATTAAGGTATCCTGTGATAAGTCATATACCTCAGGAACTACTACATTGATACACCCCTAAACGTTTTTCTAGTTTTTCAGGATTTGGGAACTTATGTGGACAGTGACCTAACTTTTACCCAACATGTGTCCACTGTTGAAAGAAAGCCCTTCTACATTGCAAAGCTTATAAACAAAGGGATAATGTCTAAATCTATGGGTGTCATTGTCCCCTTTTACTCAGCCTTCATTAGGTCAGTCATTGAATATAATGAACTCTTTGGCATATATCTGTCTAGACACTTGCAGCAACTGGAACACCATCAGAGCTACCTTACTGAAAGAATACAAGACCTAAACAACATGTCTTCCATGGACCAATTCAAAGCCCTGTCACTATACTCAGTATCCTTCAGATTGCTAAGAGGTGTGAGTCTATCATACAAGGCATCATCTGGCCCATTATTGATGGAGTTACTGGACATCAGTAGGTCAGATGGTATCAGAAGCATCAGAAATACTCAGTCTAGGTAACTAAACCTCATCTGCAACACCAACATAATGGTTTAGAGGGACAGGTATATCTCACAGAGGATATTGCTGCTCTAGAACAAACTCCCTAAACACGTAAAACAAATTGCAGCCCTGTCCACATTCAAGCACAACTTTTATCTAAGAATGGGAAACAGAAAATTTATCCCAGGACTGCCCCTATAGTACTAATAGACAGAAGCTGATCCTAAATGCCTTTTCCCATGCAAGTGTCCCCTCAAATTAGCTATGGTATGATCCCAGTTATTTTCATTTATTTTATTTATTTATTACAGTTTGATGACTGGGATAGTCCCCTGGGCCTGGAAGAGCCCATTATCAGTGGAGGCCCGGGGGAGGAAAGCTCCATAGGATATAGACTGTTTACTTTTGTATAACTATTGTAAAATTAAGTAGTAAAACAGTGAAAAATAGAGATAATATACAATTTGTTAAAAAAAGACATAACATTTCTAATCCTAGGTAATGATTTACAAAAGTGAGATTCATGTAGTCTAAACCTATTAAAAGCACAGGCATTTCAGATGTAAAACAAGCATGTTAGTAAAACATTTATGTACAGATAAAAAACAAGTTTTTTTATTTTGGAGGTTAAAAATGTGAGGAGAGGACAGAGAGAAGGTGAGGTAGGAGAGGTAAAATGTGGTATATAGTGGAGAAAGGGAGTGGGTTGTGGTAAGTTTATAATGTATAGGGGTATAGGGTAGGAGAGGAAGTAGAGGTAATGGGTAAGAGAGCACAGTGATAGAAGGTTGAGGTATATAGTGCATGGGAGATGGTATTAAAGAGTTTATGTGGTAGGTGTACAGGAATATTCCCACTTTGAAAGGAGGTGAGATTGGAGAAGAGTTTTGAGGTTTGCGTGGTTCTGAGTATTTCAAAGGGTGGTAGAGAGAGAATCCCAGAGTTTAGCTAGCAAGCAGGATAATAGTAGGTGGCCAGGGGGTCGATGAGGCTTATATATGTTTAGAAGATTGAGGTTGTAACAGGCTTCCAACTTGGCCTGTAAGCCTAGCTGAAGATTAGTGAATAGGGGCGGTGCCGTACATAAGGGAGGGAAGAAGGTAAGTAGAGGTAAGGGTATGCCTGGTGGAGGAGGTAAGGTAATGACTGTGTCTATACAGGAGACCTAGTTTTTTGTGATTTTTTTTTATATTATTATGGATATGGATGTCAAATTTTAGATTTTCATCAATTATGACACCGATTGGGTAATGTATAATTATCAACTATGGCATTGGTAAGACAGACTACTGCCAAAAGGGACAGGTTATTTTGAGTACAAAAGGGGAACTAGCTAAGCTTAAAATTGTCTGCAATGGAAACTAGCTTAGTACTTACGTATGAATGTACAAAATGCAGAGCAGATTGTCATAGCTCCAGACAAAATCAGAAAAGTAGTACAATATCTATTAATAAAGGTGTAATCCACAAGGTGTATCTTACAGTTAACGTGATGGCTCCAGGTTTCTTTTCTTTCTAGGGCAAATTATGGCCACATTAGCTAGCTGATGGGGCATGTAGGACATAAAAAAATATCAACAAAGTATAGAATAAGTGGAAAATGCATATCCATGGTCTTTTGTTAAAATAGAATAACATGTTCCTGTGGAAAAAAACAATAAATGCCACAGTCTAATAGCATATTGTGTAAATCCATGTAGGCACAGTGGCAGGAATAACTACTAATTTATCATGTTCAAGGATTATAGTTTGTTTGAAGTGGCAGTATGGCACAGTATAGCAAATCAAGGTGTTAGCTAGCAATAAAACTGAAGACCTGAGAAAATGTAATGCAGACATTTGTAGCTCAGTGAAAACAGAAAACAAATCTGATAACAAATGTTGAAGAATAGAAAATTGAGCCATCCTGAACTACAAAAATAATCATGATAGGACACTAGATATAAAATACTTTTAAAAATCAATACCACACTTCGGCAAAATTGGAGACAAAAGCACGCATCTTCACATTGTAGACATTGGTGAATAACAAAAGTCAGATATTTGTTGGTTAAATCTTCTTTGATGTTGAAGCAAAAGTGCTCAGTTAACAGTTCCATAAATACAAGGACAGTTTTGGCATCTCAAGAAGAGCATAGGGAAGAGTCTGTCAACACTTAAAAGACTATATATTGGAAGCCTTAGGAAAAATGGATTTATAGCTATCATGAGAGGTTAGAGTAGCTTTGAGGACAATATAAGTCACAGTAGTTCAGGAAGGTTCCAAAACCTGTGCAAAATGTTTATAAATCACACTACTGTTATTCCTTTAAAAAGGGGGATAAAATGCTTAATTACCTTATGATTAGCATAGCTTATATAAAAGAGGCTAGCAAACATTTTACTACTTGGAAGTTTCTTAAAATAATCTAAGAGGAATTTAACAGGGCAGGCCCAGGAATGACCATGCTGGGAAAAAACATTAAAACAAAGTAGGCAGCACTCAGAGTGGTCTTGAGGTATTGAAACTGTTGAGAGTACCAAGATACAATGTAAGAAAATATACACGCACACACGCACACACACACACTCACAGACTTGAGGTCCATGATAGAGTGCGCCTTTAAGTGCAGAATGTACCAACAATGGAGCAAGTGCATTACAATTCCAATGCAGTTATTGTACAGGAAACTATCTCTGTTTTGATCCTACAACAAAAACAGAAATGAGATTCAATGGCAATCATACATGACTACAATGTCATTACACACTTTCCAGCCCCATATACCCCCCCAAAAAATGACACAGAAAAAGACAAAACTGAAAATATCAAATGTAGCTGTTTGTATAACAATCAATAATAATTGTATCTCCAGTATATTGGCCTCTGATCTAAATCTGATGATATAAATGGATGTATTTGCCATTCTTGAAGTCCATGTAGATAATTGCTCCTGACACGTTGTTTTTATATAACCAGTCTCACTCTGCAACCTCCTCCTCACATACTGCCTGCCCTCCATGCACAGTTCTATCCCACACCACTCCACACTCCATACCACCCTACTCACAGACATTTTATCACTGATACCTCACATACACACTCTAGCACACCCTCTCACTACAACGCTCATCTCATATTATCAAAGAAACAGACCTTACACACACTACACTTACTCAATCCACCAACAATGTTCTATAAAGTAAATACACACTTACTAATCTATCCTTTCACAATTTCTGCTCTATTCATTCTTTTATTGCTCACCACATACCATACTCAGCTTTATGACACCCCATCACCAGGGCAAACAGAAGCAACAGGTAACCCAATAAAACTAATAAATTTCCCCATATCACCATGTGACTTAATCCCCTCCCATACCATCTCTTTCATACACAATCAGCATTTAGCTAAACAAAACTCCCATTCCTCTCAAAGACAGGCTAAAATAATTTACAAACTTACTAAATTTTACCTACACCTACTTAAAACAATTTCATGCAGTGGTGACATTCACCCTAATCCTCGACCTACTACAGCAACCAACCCAAGCTTAGATCAGCAAAATCCTCTATACCACAGACCAACCTCCTCTCTCCTCTTTCTAAACCTAAATTTAAGAAGTATATTAAGCAAAATTCATGAACTTCATCTATTAGCACTATATAAACCAGAAATCATGTTGCTAACTGAAACATGGCTAAAGCCAGAACACTACAATAATGAGATCACAGCTCCTGGTTACAATATTATATGTAGAGATAGAGTGGGGAAAAGGGGGGGGGGTGGAGGGATGGCAATATTATTCCAAAACCATCTCAACATTGAATTACATGATGGTAATCTCCCTGTAGGCAACAGTGTAGAACTAATCCTTGCTAAATTAAAACTAAACCTCAACAAACATATAAATATTGTAGGTGGTTACATCCCACCAGGCAATAACACTACTATAATTGGAAACCTACTAGACTGGATTTCAAACTCTGCCCCACAAGAAACTATACTATTAGGTGATTTAATATTGACTGGTTTAGCTGCTCCAGTTGCAATCTCTCTAACTATATTAACTTATATGGGTTTACCCAACTAATCTCATCCCCCACTAGACTTGACAAAGCATCCCACTGCACGTCCAATCTTGATTGGATTCTTATATCTAACTCCTCTTGCGCATACAAATCTGGTTGTCTACCTGATAGTTTAAGTGACCATCAACCAACCTATCTAATTAAAAATAGATCTCAATACATCAGTCAGACTATCTTCTGAGTAGTAAGAAATAAAAAGGCCTTTATGCCTAATACATTCATCACTGCACTAAAATCTTGTAATTGGGCTCCCCTAAAGGAGCTGTCTCTTGATGAAGCTGTGCAGTACTTTAACTGAACTTATTACAAATCTTAAACGATCATGCACCCTGCAGAACCATTAGAATAAAAGCAAAATATGCCCAATGGCTAACTAAAGAAACCAAAATTATAATGAAAGAATGAGATAAGGCTTGGATACAATGCCACAAAAACAAAAATATTACTTTGAGACAAAATTGCTTAGAACTCCATAATAAAACCAAAAAGCTAATTAAACATGACAAAACCAACCACTATAAAAGCATGCAAGAAAAATATGCTAACAATCCTCAAAGATTCTGGGCCACAATAAATACTATACTACAGCCAGTTAAATCTACAACCCCTGTGACAGTAAATAGCCATGACAACATTCCCACACAATTCAATAAATACTTTACTGAAACTGTCCAAACCCTAGCCAATGCCCAAAATAATTCTAGCTGCCCAACAACATCTAACAAAACCCACCCCAACATACAAAAAAATTCATCCAACTTCTCCCTGCACCCCGTATTCACCAAAGTTATTTCTAAACTCCTTCACAAACTCAAACCAACCACACTAGCTGCTGATAACCTACCAGCAGATTTCCTTCAGATAGCAGCTGATGCCATAGCCTATCCTGTTGCTCTTCTCATCAACAGGTCTCTCTATCTGAATGGATTGTACCATCTTTATGGAAAACATCACGTTATACCACTACACAAAGAAGGTAACTCCTTAGAACTCACCAATTACAGACCAATAGCTATTCTATCACCCCTATCCAAAATACTAGAAAAAGTTGTTCATTCCCAACTAATTCAGTACCTCCAAAATAACAACTTGCTATCTAAGGCACAGCATGGCTTTAGACCCTCCCATAGCACTACCACTGCACTACTGTCTTTCACTAATACTGTCAACCACTACAGAAACAAGAGTGTTTTCGTATCTTCCATATTCTTAGAGCTGTCTAAAGCTTTTGACATGGTTAACCACGATATGCTTCTCAAAACTCTTATCAACTCTAAACATCAGCCCCTCTTCTATCTCATGGTTCAACAGCTACTTATCAGACTGACAACGGGCTGTCCTATGAATAAAACAATTGTCCCCTCTGTTACCAGTATCCTTAGGTGTCCCTCAAGGTTCCATCCTTGGCCCATTGTTTTTCTCTCTTTTTACCAACCAGTTCTCGTCTTCCATACTCTCTGCCTCAGTAGTACAATATGCTGATGACACCCCCTTATATGTGCCGCTCCCATGATAAAAGAACTGCATACCCTAACCCAAAATAACTTTACCTTAGCTGAAACATGGTATACTAACACCAAACTCATTCTTAATCCCAAAAAAATAAAACTCATTCTGTTCAGCCTAGGTAGCACCCCCCCCCCAGACAACAACTTTTGCATCACTTCCAAAGATAACATCCAGATAAGTCCAACCTCACACACTAAACTGCTAGGTGTAGAAATTGACAACAATCTAAGATTTGACATCCACATAGCTCAAACCATCAAGGAAGTAAATAAAAAACACTATCTGTGGTCAGTAGCAACTGGCAATGTATGCTTTTATCCTAAAATTATAATGTTTGATTTTTGCCTCTACTGTACTGAACTTTTTATTGTTACCTTCATTGTGTTTTAATTTGCTTATTTTATTGTATATGAATTTTTTATTTTTGTTTAATTTTACTTATGTAATGTAACTTAAAGCTTTTCTCCCCAGGCCTCCTCTGAAAAGGGACCTGTGTCCAGTCAGACTTTCCTGGTTAACAAATGTAAAATAAATAAAATAAACAAAATAAACCTCCTAGGACTATATTTCTGGTCTGCAGTAATAACAGTAATAAGAATAATTCATTGTTGATTGGTTTAGAATTAGTAAAAATGAGAATGCATATGAGCACAATAACCCACTCTAGGCTTTGAAACTGGAGGTAATTAAATGACATAGTTATGATTTTGTGAATATTATAACAGCTGTCTGAAACAAAATAAATAATAGCTACAAAACATACACACTCCTGTACAGTTTTAGATTCCTTTGGGATAAATAACCCTGTATTTTTAGTAGATAATGTCTCTTCTGTACGTATCTGTAAATAACTTTGATACTCCCCAAATATATACAGTCCATGCCACCTTGTCACTGCTATAATCCATATCTCTGGTTCTCTCCCTAATCTTCCTTAATTCACTTTTCTAACATTCCTTCTCTCTGACATAGACTACTGTTCATACACCATTTATTTTTAAGAAGTCATGTTTGTCTTTTTTCCCTATACTTTATGATGGGCAACAAGGTCATTTAAGGAAGTTTTGTTTACAGATTCATAGAGTCATAGATATTCCAAAGCCACTGAGTCTCATGACCATCCTTGCCAGTACACTATTCCCTCAGGGCAGTGCCTAATTTTTCCAAGAAGGTCATACTGGTCAAGCCTTGAGTAAATTTATGGAACCCCATCCATGCATCTAGTTTATGTTTAAAGATAGCAACTCCCACTGCTTAACATGCAGGGGAAGTTTATTCCAGAGGTTTGGGAGGTGCAGGATTAACTCATCCCTCCATCATATTTTACTTATTTATTGGTGAAGATTTAGGACCCTGAATCTAGTATTGGTATTGATATCAGACTTGCAAAGAAATAGGAAATCCAGGGCAATCAAGTCTCTAAGGATCCAATAAGTGGCATAGAGATATCCGCTCAAAAGTCTGAAAGACATTAAATAAATGGATTGAGCTTCCAGCCTCTCTTGGTAGCTCAGGGACTTTAGGCATGCAATCTTTTTGGTCAGAAGCCTTTGCAGTCTTTCTAATTGTTTGATATGTTTACATCTCAGTCAGGGCATTGTGCTCTATAAATGGTCTGACCAAAGCTGAGTCCTGTTTAGACCCTGATGACATACCTTTGTCAATTAACTGGGCTAAATTAAAGAATTTTCTCACAGATGTTGGGACACGATGGTCAAAAGAGAGGGAGCTAAGTCCTAGGACCCTGACTACATTTTCATTTTGTATAGGCATGCTGTCTACATAGTATGATGAGTGGAGAGTTAATCTACCAAAACTGATGATACTGCACTTGATAGCAATTAATTTAGGCTCATTTGTAGTACACCAATAATTTAGTAGGGCAAATTCATTATGGAGGATTTGGGTGACATAGGATGATTTAACAATAACTCCCAGTTTACAATTGTCTGCAAACTTTGTTAGTCAAACATCCTCGCTCTCTGCTTGGAGATCTGTGAAGTAAATACTAAAAAGGAGAGGTCATAATACTGAGCCTTGAGGGACAACATTGGCCACTTTCATACGTTCTGATGGATCACCTGCAACTCACACTGTGTGGGTTCTTTCAGACAGTTTGCTATCCATTGTACCACATATGGGTTGATTTTTAAAGCATTTAGCTTTTTATGATGCTAACATGAAGAATAGTGTCTTAAGCCTTAGTCAGGTCAAGATATGCCACATACTCTGTATGGCCACCATCTACAGCCACCTTAACTTTTTCAAAGAAATTTACAAGATTAAATAGACAGAACTGACTCTTCACAAAGCCAAAATGCTGAAGATCAAGTCTAACAAGATTCCTGGTATCACTGCTTATGAGGACAGTTTTCATATGTTCCATGGTTTTGCAGAGGGGACTTGTAAAGCTGATAGGTCTGTAATTATGTGGCTGGGTGGGTATAAAGCCACCCTTATGGAGAGGCAGTTCTATTGCTTAGCACCACCCATTATTTATTTTTGGATATAGTGTTTTTACTGATTATATTTTATTAATTTGCTCTATTATATATCCACTATTATGTCATTCTGTCTGCTGTATTCTATATGCTTTAGATATATGTGTGGGGGGAGGGGGTGTTTGTGGGTGGGTGTATACCTAATTTTTTTCTTTATGAATTTTTCCAGGCTCATCCCAGAAATTAATCCTTCACAGTTCTACCTCAGTTAGCACATTTAAATAAATAAATAAATAAAAGGCAGAGTTCAAGTGAAGCTCTACAGTAAGAATCAGAGCAGGATTGCCTAATTCTCATGGTGAGCAACAGAGCCATATATGCATTTCAAAAGTCAGGGTATAAATGTTTGGACACATTCACCCCTTTTTTGTCTGCCTTGTTATGGGTTTGTCTGTTTGATACTGCAGATTAACTTCACCCTCTTCCCCTGCTCTGTTTCCCCATTCTGATACAAGTCCTAGGGGCTCTGTCCTCACAAAAACAATAATTGTACTGATTCCCTCCATATTGCACTTACCCGTATGTGTGCCCCTCATTTTGTTGACATCTCCTTTTCCTACTTTCTTATGCACCCATTAATTATCCCACATATCAGTGTCTATGTATGCAGACCCCCATAACACACTGTAAATACCACTTTCATGTAGTTGTGTGTGTGAGGGCACTGCTGTTTTGTACCAGTGTGCCATGGAATATGCTATCCTGCCATGGAATGTGATATCGTGTGCCAGTGCTACTATATCTACTATCACATGCTGCTGGCCTCTGCCACTTACTGTGCAATACCTGCTCGTTGCAATGTTTGCAAGCAGATTTTCATTGTGAGGATCACACAGTGGGCATATTGTCACTTTGGTGTCTTAGATGCTACATGTCCCTCCCTTATTCTTCTCTTTTGAGCAATCCTGTCTCTAGATGGATTGATGTGATCACATGACTACTATATGCCTCCAAGCAGATATATCTATGCCAGAGCACCTCATGCCCCCTCTTTTAAGTATTATTGTCTTCTCTGCTGCTTATCACTGCTCTTTGTGGCTGTGCAGCCCTTCTGTATAAACACCAGAAAAGGACTCCCCCTTTTATGATTGTTGTTTACATTAGCCATAATACATCCATTAATAAAATATCTGAGAACATCCTTATACAAAGGGAATGCACAGCTAAAGCAGAACAAACAAGACAGCTATGTGAGAGACTTGCTATTAGTTGTCACAAGTCATTCTGGCCAGACCCTTGGTGTAGTTAACACCTTGAAAATTTGAGATAAGGGAGCATGGAAAACAATACCTTAATATGTCTACTTATCAATAGGTAATGCTTGAATCGGTTAATGTTAAATACTGAACTCTCTTCTAATAATGTAGTTGCAATATATTTAAGCATTACTCTGCCACATGACACCAAACAATGTCTGTCATCTCCGATGCCACAGTGCTAAACCTGCAGCAGTGGTTGTAGTGCTGGTAACTTCTACAGCCAATATTCCTACACAAAGTATTTGACTGTTGGTCATGTCTACACTGCAACTTTTATAACATTCCCATAGATATCTCCTTAGAAGAAGACAGCTGGAGATGTTTCTTATGATTTTGTAAGATACTGAATGCCACAAGTTTGTGTTTTGAATGTAAATAATTTATTCATTTGCCTTTTTTAGAGTTTAAGGACTTATAGTTTCATATTAAAGGTGTCTGCTATTTCTCATGCTGTTTTTCATTCTCTCATTTTAATGTCAAAAGCTTTTTGTATTTTCTTTTGTAAATAGTCCAAAATTTAAATTAAAATGCTTAATTTTCCATTCATCTCTCCATTCATCTGTCCAGCGTTGTTGACTAGCATTTGAGTTTTGTATTGACTTCATGAGCAGCTGCAACCAATCATGAAGTTTGCTAGGTAACCAGGGAACAGAAGTATATTGCCAAGCTTTTCTTCCATATTACACACACCTATACCTATCTAACTCCTGCATGTTGTTGCAATGTAGGAGGAAACTGGAATATCCAGAGAAAAGTGACACAAACACAGAGAGGACATGTGGACTCACAGAAGGCACCCAAGCAGGAACTGAGCAAGAGAACCTCTTCCGTGAGGTGACAATGCTACTCACATCACCACTGTGTCTCCCTTTGATCCCATAACCTTCATTAAACAAATGCCGTTAAGATCTTTAATGTTCATCAGACCTACCACCTCTGGCAGCTCTAGCAGTTAGTCTTTGCTTAACATAATATACTTTTTCCCCCAAAAGACAGAAGTACAACTGTCCTTCTATGAATATGGAATCTGAAGTGCAGCAAACACATACCCAAGTACCCAGAGTACTCTGTGTGCACGTGCACCTGTGTGTGTGCGTGTGTGTGTGTGTGTATGTGTGTGTTTCTTCACACATGTGTATACATGTGTGTGAGTGTTCATTTGTGCATGTGTGTATATTTAAGGCCATGCATATGTGTGCATGTGTATTTGTGTGCATGTGTGTATGTATACCTGTGTGCGTGTATCCTCACACATGTATACATGTGTGTGAGTGTTTATTTGTGCATGTGTGTATATTTAAGGCCAAGCACATGTGTGTATGTGTATTTGTGTGCATGTGTGTATGTATACATGTGTGTGTGTGTGACTGTTCATTTGTGCTTGTGCTTGTATCTAAGGGCACTCACGTGTTTGTAAGTGTGTGTGTGTGCATGTGTGTTCCTCTATATGTGGGCATCCTGTGGTGGACTGGCATCTGCACCAGGAATGGCCTTTTAAACTGGATAAGTTTCTTGCTGGGATAGGATCTGTCTAGTGACCCTTAATAGGATAAAATTATCAGAAAAAATGAATAAATGAATGTTACTTGTATTTGTGGAAGTTAATATTTTATTATACACAGTTAATAATCTCCTCAGACAAAACCTTAATGAAGAGTAGCATTACCATATTTTCCGGTTAGACTATTGACTGCATGGAAGTATGAAGACTGAATAGTATTGTCTTTTTCTCAGAACTGACTATTTATAAAATAAGTAATGTAAGTGTTATGGTACAAACCATAATCCAAAATTCCAATGTGCATTTGGGAAGGCTTTATCTTAATAACAACAATATTAAAACTGGTATACAAAGTCACAAAAGGCAGAAAACAGCTGTAAAATCCAAAAATCCACTTTAATATGCACAGGTATAAGCGCTTTCATCCCAAAAGTGCTTAAAAAGGAACTTCATCAGATACAAAGATAAAACAAGAAAAGAAACATTAAGTAGACCAGGAAAGTGACCACATCACTTCCTCTATCACATTTAAAAAGACATTACATTCTAAAACCAACTTCTTGTAAGAATTCTAAAAAGGAAAGATACTGCTAGCAGAAATAACATGTCCATAAGAAAACGTGACCAAAGGACATTAATTTATACCCAACATATCATAGCACCAAACATGCCACAAAACACTCTAGCATGTGTGAATACAATATCATTTTTTTAAATGAAAAAATTGTAAGAAACCTCTGCCAAATAATAATGTTGTTGAACTGAAAATCCATATAATACTGTATATAAGTATACAAATGTATAAAAAATATATATATTTAAATACATATAAAATAGTACATAAGAATTCATACCATACTTAAAAGTGTGTTAAACTGATATACAGTAAATTCATAAAATAAAATAAAGTAAAAAAAAATAGCTATCTCTTTAGTGCTTTTAATTTCAGCAAGCTACTAATAGATGCACTATCATTTAGGCCTGGCCAATGTAGGGCTTCAAGCCGTAATTGCCAGACTAATTCAGCCTTTTCTAATAAGTAAGGCCATGCAGCTCCCCTCTCCATAGGTTTCTGAACCGCCAAAATGATAAATTTAAAACAATGTCCATTATACCCCTTAATGTGTTTAGCTAAAGCATTAACATCACACTCATCCCTTATACTTCTAATGTGCTCACCGATCCTATTTTTAAGCTTGCGTTCTGTCTTCCCGACATAGAAACAGGAGCAGATAGAGTCACTTCCAAAATATAAGGGCAAAATTTACAAGCTCCACATTTATACATATAACCACTCACCAGTGAGATGTCAGAGTGTTCAAATAAGTTTTTCAAATTAGAACCCTTTCTAAAAATGCAGACTGGTTTTTCACCCAAGGTATTAATAAATTCTATTTCACCCCTTAACAGGTTCCAGTTTTTAAACAAAATCTCCTTAACCAGCGGAGCATCAGTTGAAAATGTTGTAGAGAAACTACATTGGTAATAAGAAGAAAGAAGGTTAGACTGCAAACCTGTAGAATGTTCACCCTTAGTACGCCCTGAGGTCATAGGGGTGAAATTAATTGAATTGTTACAACAATGTTCTGTGGTCTCAACCAATAAGGGGGATTCAAGATGAGCTTCAGTGGTTATTTGTCCTCCCAAAATGGGTGAAAAATGCCCATCACATCTTTTGTTCATAACCTCATTCATAATGTCGTTAATCAACCTGAAAGGGGTACCCTCTCCTAGAAAACATCTCCTTAAGTTTTGAACATTCGACAACAAAGGCTTCCCATAAAGTAACCATGCATGCAGCATGGACAAATTGTCCTTTAATAACCACACACTTTTGTGAAAAAGGATAGCAGCTATCAAATTGAAGGAAGCTATTGGAGTAAGTTTCCTTACGGAAGATCTCAGCTACAAATCTCTGATGTTCCAGATCCTTAATCCTGTTTTGCTAATATTAAAACTGGCACAATATGTATTTATGGCTATACAAAAACTGCAAGCTGTTCCATCATAGCAGTCTGGATATTTTTTTCTGCTAAACTACTTAGGTCTGGAAGTAAAGTGAAATTTAACCAATGCCTGTTTTATTTAGAACACAACCAGCTTACTTGGCTTTTTTGTTGATAATGATATTGTAGATGTCGAGTATATGGCTTGTAGCCTGAAAAAGTCAGCACACCTTTTTATACAAGATTTATTTTCAGACTTTCTAAATTCATGGCACTCAGATTTGAAACTGCCTTGCTTTTCCAGATAAGATAGTATGTTCATTTACCTGTTGACATAAAAACTATTATGATAATGACATCAGCTAAAAACAGTTGCCAGCGATGTTTTGTTTTACTTGACCCAACTCAGTTTCCAGAATGTGCATATTTTGTATGTTCGGCAATGCACAGGAACTCAATTGTGGGATGAGTGTTGGGAAACAGTACTATGGCCAAACAGCATGAATGACTTTCTTTAAAATGCAGATTGTTAAGCAAATTTTTCTCCCAAATTTAACAAAAATGGCATGATTTATGAAGCTGTACATCAGTTTAATTTCTCCAACTCTTTTGGGTTTGTAATACCATAACAGGAATGAATCCCTTTCCTAAGTTAGGGTATAACTAAAGTTCATGAAATTAGTATTGTTTCAATCTTTGACATTAGCCAAAAGTGCTCTTTGCAGCACCTACAATGTGCCGAGAATTGTTCCTTTCTGCAATTCATACAGAGTTGCAGGTATCGGTAACATATCTAAATAGGAATGAAGATTCTTTTTTATTATGCCCGTTGCTCCTACTGCTATTGGAACTGTCTAGGTATCCTTCTACTGCATTGCTCTCATTTCTGCCTGCTAATCCTGATATTTTATGACTTAGTGTCTGTAAGTGAGACACTGTAATTGCTAGGTGTAGTAATTTCAAAGATCAAAGCTCTTTTTGTCTTTTTTCTTGGACTACTATATCTGTTTTTCTTGCATCTATATTTTGAACTGTTGGTAATGGGTAATCCTATGTTATACACACTTCATCATTCTCCTCAGTGGTTCATGTTTCCAATGCTTCTTGCCTACTTCTGTATTGTAGTGTTTGCACAATCCTCTGTGCAAAGGTCTTGCCACATTATTGTGTCTTTCAGTGTACAGGCTGTCTGTCATGAGTATATCACAACCAGCAACAAGGTCTGTAAATGTTTACAGTTATATATTACAGAATCAAATCCAAATAAAACAAACTTGTAAAAACAAAAAGTGGCAAAAGACGAGTTAAGCTGCAACACTGGAACACAAGTTCTGCACAAACGGTAACAAGAATATAATCGTTTTTTATTGAAATGAGCGCTTTCGGTAGAGAGCAATCTCCCCACCTTCATCAGACAACAAATTATTTAAAAAACAACTTTTTATATATCTCCGTGACCTCGTGTCAATTAATTACCATGGTTACTACTAAATTGATTAATACACTAATAATTAAATATGTTTTTTTAAAAAGTTCCTTATATAAAATATTCACTTTTAAAATTCTGTCACAAACTCAGTTGAATACACAGTTAAATACTCATTTAAATGGCACGCAAAAGAAATCACTGAATGCATTTGTTGGAACATCTTTGAACAACTTTAACATATTTTAAAATGCATAAAAAATATATATATGATATAAAATGTATATAAGAAATGTAAATTTATGTATATAGTGTAATGTAATATAATATAAATGATATGTAATCTATTATTTTAAAAATGTTTTACATATAATACAGGTTCAGACTATGCAGTTGGAAACTGTGTTGTAATAAAAGAAAGACTGTATAAATCGTATTGAATGAATATACTATGAATAAATATGGTGTGAATATACACAACCCATTTCTATGAAAAATTATTTTCAATATAACTAACTATCCTAAATATGTGTATATCGTAAGTGGCAACAAGCACGAGGGAAGGTAGACCTGTGAGCAGACAAATACTGATGTTAATATGATCGTCCATCCTTGATTTAAAAAGAATGAATGAACAACTTCCCAAGCATTTTAGAAATGAATGACTTCTAACCATAACAAATGATGACTTCTCCCTACTACCTCTAATAAAGGCTGGACAGTCCAAAACTGTCCCATAGCCGACTGTTCAAATAATATGTGGTTAAATCTAACCATGCATAAATGTTACTGATATTATAACATTTTGTATTTTGACATAACTGGTACTGCTGTCACAGTACCGTGTGTTAGCTGCAAATATATTCCTCTTAATGTAATGCACAACTTTCGTGCATAAAAATTGATAAAGAGATAAACAAACACCAAACATATACGTATATTGTTGCACCTAAAATATGACCCAAAAATTAATAAAAAATTGAAAATTAGGGTTAAACATTTACAGTTGAAGAAATGTGTCCTTCTGACTACCCCCATCCTATCTCTTGAGAGCTTTTAGTTTCAATATGCATTTGATTGACACTACCTCATTGAGCCCAGGGAAAATGTATGATGAGGTGCGGATTTGCCAAAACACTTCCTGTTCTTCCAGTTGTAATTGCCAAGGACCCCCCCTAATAGATGGCTGCACTTGTTGTATGATTGTAAATGTTTATCTCTTTATCAATTTTTATGCACGAAAGTTGTGCATTACATTAAGAGGAATATATTTGCAGCTAACACACGGTACTGTGACAGCAGTACCAGTTATGTCAAAATACAAAATGTTATAATATCAGTAACATTTATGCATGGTTAGATTTAACCACATATTATTTGAACAGTCGGCTATGGGACAGTTTTGGACTGTCCAGCCTTTATTAGAGGTAGTAGGGAGAAGTCATCATTTGTTATGGTTAGAAGTCATTCATTTCTAAAATGCTTGGGAAGTTGTTCATTCATTCTTTTTAAATCAAGGATGGACGATCATATTAACATCAGTATTTGTCTGCTCACAGGTCTAACTTCCCTCGTGCTTGTTGCCACTTACGATATACACATATTTAGTATAGTTAGTTATATTGAAAATAATTTTTCATAGAAATGGGTTGTGTATATTCACACCATATTTATTCATAGTATATTCATTCAATACGATTTATACTGTCTTTCTTTTATTACAACACAGTTTCCAACTGCATAGTCTGAACCTGTATTATATGTAAAATATTTTTAAAATAATAGATTACATATCATATATATTATATTACATTATACTATATACATAAATTTACATTTCTTATATACATTTTATATCATATATATATTTTTTTATGCATTTTAAAATATGTTAAAGTTGTTCAAAGATGTTCCAACAAATGCATTCAGTGATTTCTTTTGCATTTCTTTTGCGTGCCATTTAAATGGGTATTTAACTGTGTATTCAACTGAGTTTGTGACAGAATTTTAAAAGTGAATATTTTATATAAGGAACTTTTTAAAAAAACATATTTAATTATTAGTGTATTAATCAATTTAGTAGTAACCATGGTAATTAATTGACATGAGGTCACGGAGATATATAAAAAGTTGGTTTTTAAATAATTTGTTGTCTGATGAAGGTGGGGAGATTGCTCTCTACCGAAAGCGCTCATTTCAATAAAAAACGATTATATTCTTGTTACCGTTTGTGCAGAACTTGTGTTCCAGTGTTGCAGCTTAACTCGTCTTTTGCCACTTTTTGTGTTTATATATTACAGAACCTGCGTTTGTCTGTTTCTCCAATATGTTCAATGGAATTTGGAAACCGACATGTACGTAGTCCAGTATCCTTGGCTGCCATTATTAACCTTTCATCCTTTGGTTTTAACTCACCTTTCCTTAACCATTCCTGTGTCAAATTCTAATCAACATGAGGTTGCTCCAGGAAATCTCTACACCTGTCACTATATTTACGGCTTTTCCACATTTCTTTCCTTCTCGTCTGATCTTTCTCCTTATATTCTTTCGTTTGTTTTTTGGTACATTCGGTTGCTGTCTGATGTTTTTCTACATCAGAGTTAATTTCCTTTCCCACTTTACACTGGAATGATTCTGCTTAAGTAAGCAAATAAGTCATCGTAGATTTGTTCTCCTCATGTTTTAAAATGTTCACTATGTTTGGATCTGATGAGGTCAGCAGATATGCTTGCAGTCCCTTGACTGCAGATCTATGCATGTAATAAATCCCGAGGAGGCTCATACCTCCAAAAAAACATGGAAAATCTTGCTATATTTTTTATATATAATTTGATAAGCATGAAGCATTTTTCTTGGTTTTCTGCTGATACAATACCTTTTCTGGCCAGTCAATCACACCAAAACTGTAGGTAAGAACTGGAAGAACAAATTGGTTTATAACTTGAACTTAAAAACTAATACTGAAAAAAAGCTATGACATCTAGGAATAATCTTCTGAAGTATTCCTGACTAAGATTTAGTCCCACTTGCTCATGCTTTACTGCTGATCTTTCATCGATTCCCAAATATTTATACACTCCTTTCTGCTAAAGTTAGTTTATATCACATTCCAGTCCCAGGATGATAGCTTCTTGGTGCTTCACCTTTCCTATTTTAAATTTTGCTTTTGCATATTTATCAGGACAAAATGTCATTCTTATATCATCTGAGAAAGTTTTAACCTCATGCATTTGTGCTTTCAACTCCTCCTCTGATGAACTATGCAGTTTTAAGTCATCCAAAAAAAGTAGATGAGAAGTCTTTAAGCAAGGTTGTTTTCTGGGAGCCGAATTGTAACCAAGGCCTAATCTGTTAAGCAAACAGCTTAATGGGTTAAGGGCAAGAAAAAATAACAGCAGTAACAAAATATCACCCGGGAATATCTTCCTTTGAATTTTTATCCCTAGGATAATAATTTTTCCTTTGTCATGGCTTAATTGTAAGTGGTTTGCCACTGTTTCATTGTCACTGTAATGTAATTGATCAATGAAGGATCTGTCTTATACATCTGTGGGCACTCCTTTATCCATGAATGTGGAATGCTGTATGCTGTTGAATGTTTTTTTTTTTTTTTTTATAATCTATCCATGCCATACTTAGATTCCTCCCATTTTACCAGTTCTCTATTATGGCTTTATTTAGCAACAAATGTTCCTGTGTTCCATATTACTTTCTTTTGTAACCCTTTTTATTCTATTGCCATGACTGAGTTTTCTTCTAAATAACTATAAACTCTTTCTGAATCAATTCCAGTATATAGTTTGCACATCATTGGAAGGTTAGTTATTGGTCTACAATTTTTAGTTTGGCTTTCATGTTCAGTCTTTAGGATGAGTATAATTTTTCCTGCTGTTAACCAGGGTGGTGTGTGTCCGTGATGTGCATATAAGTAATTGTTACTCAGCAATACATCTTTGTGTAAACATGTTAATACTTTTAGACAGAAGTTAGGTACTGCATCTGGGGCTGGGGCTTTCCATTTGGGAGCTTTCCTTAATTTTGTTTCAATTTCTGTAGCTGTTATTTCATGCTATTTCATACCCTGTACATTTGAACTCCTTACTGTTTCTTTTAATTTTTCTAATCATTTAGCATCTTTGTTATGTTCCACAGGGTCTTCATAAATATTTCCCCAAAATGTATCTATTTCTTCTTTTGTTGGTGGTATTTCTATTCAGTTTGCTTTGTTTCCCAGTTCTCTATAGAACTTTTTTGGTCATCAATGAATTGCTTATTTTGTATTTTCCTTTATATTTATCTGCATATCTTTTAAGTTTTATTGCCTGTGCAGATATCATTATTTTATTGCCTGCAATAGTTTATAATAGAGCTTGTTGTGTTTTGATACTGTGCATTGCTTTTACCATGTCAATTTTCTAAGTATTTTTGTTAATCTGTTCCCTCTTCTATATTCATCTAACAGTGATACTTCTTGTCTTAACTGCTTTTTAGTTTCTTCATGTGTTTGATGCTTCCATGATGACATTATATTTCTTCCCTTTCTTTCCCTTAATGCTGCATGCTTATTTGGTAAGACTTTATCTGGTATTAATTTATCTGCATGGTAATATATTCTATTTACTTCTATCACACAAATGTCTGCTAATAGTCCTAATTACTGTATTCAACTGTCTTATCAGACCTCTAATATTTTGGGTCTTATTTACTCTCTGTAATCTACTTCTTTCATCAATCTTAATATGTCTATCCATCTCTGTTAAATCGGTTTACCTTCATATCATCAATCACACATGATCGACCGGCCTCTTAATTGAACCGTTTTCGAGAAACCAAAGCGCGAAAATTTTAAAATGTCGAAATAATGTCAAATGTCGACATTTCCGGCCATGCCACACGTCCACACCAGTGCTACCATGGGTCAAAAAGGGGGCGAGGTTTTGCTATTCAGTTATGTGGAATTCAACGTTGGAGACGTTTGCACCTCAGTATTCGCAGAAGAGGTTTCGCCTATATTGGGATCGACGATATGAAGGTAAACCATTAAATCAAGCAATTCTACCCTTGGATCATTTACCTCTTAACTGAGGGCACATTCTTTGTCTTGGTTTCCTGTGGACATTCTATAACAAGTTCAAGAATATCTTCGTATAACATGAACCTTTCAGCTGCATTCTGCATCATATGCAGCTCCTTCATATGGGAACTCACTGGCCTATCACTCCACGACATTGCCCTTGTTAAAGGTGCCACTGTTTCCTGCTCCTTCCCTTGTTGTGCAACTCAAACTGAACTTTTGTACTGGTTTTCTACTGATGGCACCAGAGCATCATCATGTGACAAGTCATCAGATGTTTCCGTTCCACCTGTTCTTCCTTAGTTTGAGTTGCATTAGAATTTATGAAGCTGTATATCAGCACTGAGAAATGCAGTCTGGTCAAACAAAAAAGGAAAGTTATTATAAATGCAGAGCAGCTAATGAAGGTGCAAGATGGAGTCACCAGCAGGCAGCAAGTCAGATCATGCTAGAATCTGTCATCCTTCTTAAGATTTGTAAGCAAATAACCCACCTTTCTATTATGTCTGTGCTATGAACTTTGTAACAGTAAAATGTGTGGATATGTGAAGTAACCTTACTGGGAATGTACAGAATTTAAAAATAGCTATCAAATTAAAGAACTCAAAGAGCCCTCATAGAACAGTTATAGAGGGTACTACAGTGGTGACTAACCAGTGCCGACAATTTATTGGAGGTAATAGAGTGGTGACTATTGAGTACCAACAGTTTATAAGGCGGTAATAAAGTGATGACTAACCAGTGTCAACAATTTATAGGAGGTAACAGAGTGGTGATTAACCAGTGCTAACAATTTATAAAAGGATTATTATTTGATTCATTGTTTGTTAAAGCTTAAAGCTTTGGAAAGTTAACAGGTAGCAATAACTTTTTAAATATAATAATTTAAGATGTATTTTTTATACATAACAACTTGGCATATTTTATTAAGGTTGTAAAGGTTTTAGTTTTATGATGTTGATCTTTGGCATTGTTTTTTATTATAAATTGTTTTTTTTCTGTTATATGGTTCATTCAGTGATGTCATTAATTTAAGGCATGTGATGATGGATTTTGTTATTTAAGTGGGTTGGTTGGTATGAGATTTTTACCTGAAGAAGTGTTCGTCATTGTACTGGACAAAAGTGCTCATTTTTTTGAATAAAATTGATATAAAACTGCTGGGTTTCCTTCCTGCACCATTATGTTTTCTTTGTTAATTTGTAAAGGGTAATAGAATGGTGAATAAACAGAACCAAATTTTATAGGATATAATCCAGTGGTAACTAACCAGTACCAACAATTTATAGGATATAATCCTATGGTAACTAAACAGTACCAAAATTTATAGGGGGTATAAAGTAATTACTAATCAGCACCAACAATTTTAGAGTGCCTAGAGAAGTAGACAAGCTACGTATATCAAACAGTCCATGTTTACCTTTAGACTACTCCTAAGGCTGGCATGCCAATGCAAGAATAGTGTTGTTATTTTTTAAGAGCAGCTTACATGCTTGGATCACCAGCGTTGATATCACAGCTGCTCAAGTGAAATATTTGGAGTTTTACTTGCTCATCTCACTGTATCTGTTTTCACATATGAGTGAGTCACTAATATGTGTTTGTATTGTGGATGGTCATTCTTGCAACCTCCCAGGGAAAGAATAAGGCAGGCTCTATACCCCATCAGCGATCATTCTTTCCTTCAAATGTAGTGAGTGAGAATAATTAGTATTAGGAGCGTGGGGGGGGGGTCTCCTGAAAAAATGATTATTTTTGTCACATTACTTTATATAACAAGCTCAAATACATGCAGTATGAATATTATTGTAGCTTTTATGATATAAAGTCAGTTCTTTCAAGAAGACAGAGTGGAACTATAAATGGGATTATTTACTTTTGTGTCTACAATCTACCAGAAATTTATCACTTTGTCTTCCTTTCCTGTTGGCATATTTTTCCAAGATGTCTTTCTACCTTAATTCTCTATGTTATTCTCCATGGACTTCAACTTTCTAATTAATTGTCCTTAAGTTTGAAACTCTATATTACTGTAATAACAACTGATATATAGATGTGCAAAACATTAACATACTTGTAATATGCCTTTTTTACCTTTATAACTAGGTCACATCTAACAAGATGCTTTGAAGTCCATTCCTTTCCTGACTAAATATTCTCAAACACATGTATTTGCAGACAAAACATATATGAGATGCATATCTAGCGACATTTTGTGAAACTACAAAAAAATAAAAAAATATATTTTATTAATTAGTGCTTTGCCTAAATCTTACACATTTCTAAATACTCCCCACCTTGTTTTGTGAACAGATACAACAGTCAATTGGCAGGTCAGAGAAAGAAGTTGATTGGACAGAAGGGAAGAACATGTGATACATACTAGAATGCCCCCTGCCATATCATGGGAGTACACCAACCACTCATTTAGAAAGTAGGAATCTATGACAGACATACATACTCTGGTGACACAATTTGTACAATGTTTCTTAGAACTTTCTAGAAAACTTAGAACTGCCTGCAAAACCAGAAAGATTGGTAATGTTTTCCTAAATAAAACTTACTCCTATCTTCGCAGTGCCTATGAATCAAACAACATAATGTTGCTGTATTTTCCCACGGTTTCTTTATGTCCTGCAGATGGTAAATTTGAGGCTATAAGGAGGGAGAGACGAGAAGGAAACAGAGGTTTAAATAGAGAACCAAGTTAGGGATGCCCTTGGATAAAGCTAAATACTTGCTGTCAAATACATATCAGACATATTGCCTCTCAGTAGTTCAAACATCTACATGAATAAGGTTTCCCTCCACTGATTTCTAAACTCATAAAGTAGAACCCGTCCTACAACCTCAGAAACCATAATCTTTTGGGTTCCTTGCTGCAAATCTCCCTACTCAAGCTACTTTCTTTAAACCATTATTTTTCTATCCTAGTTATTTAACTTTGGGAATCCCTCCTTTCCAGTCTTAATTCTTCTTTTTTCCACATTTTGTGTTCTGTAAAAGCTCACTTTAAATGTAAGCCATTTGCACCTGCCTCCTATCTGAACATATCACCTAAGCACATCTCATAAATAATCATCGCTCTCTCTCTCTGTCTCTACTTGTTACTCTAGTCTTTTGGACTTTAGCATAGTTGTAGGTTCATCTATATTCATTTTGATATGCTCTAGTTGCACTTTTAATTCATTGTTTACTTACTGCATTGTAATTCGCTATTCCAAGTTGTTGATATATGTAACCTTTACTGTCTTGGGTATCTTGGGCTGAGACTGAAATCCATCCATTTTGATCAGTGCTTTTACCTTGGTTAACAAATTGAAATAGATAGATGGATAGATAGATAGATCGATAGATAGATAGATAGATAGATAGATAGATAGATAGATAGATAGATAGGGTCTATATTATATATATATATATATATATATATATATATATATATATATATATATATATATATATATATTCTTTCAAATGCATCTTGGTCAAACTGAAAAGGCTGAAAACGCAAAATATTGAAGTGGCTATTAAGCGAATTCTTTCTCTGGGAAAGAATGCTCTTGGCCGCTTCAGTAATTTGCCATTTTTGAAGATGGTATATTTAAGCAGGGGGGGTGTGGGGGTGAAGCCCCCACTTAATGTACTGTTTAAAATTCAGTTTTATTTATTTTTTATTTTTTTTTTTTGTTGGAACTGTTCTGACACTTTGACATTGTAAGCTTTCGCTTACACAGGGTCGATCAATCACCGTTCACTTTTTTAAGCGTTCGGTGATTTAATATAGACCCGATAGATAGATAGATAGATAGATAGATAGATAGATAGATAGATAGATAGATAGATAGATAGATAGCAAGTCTGAGCACTGCAAATAACTTCTGCTAATGAAACTAACATAGTACTATAAGTTATAACCCAAGCATTCCTTGAGCTTATTGACACTCAAGCCCTTTACAAAAGTTATACTAATTAAAATTTGTGTCAGTACTGTAGATTGAGAAACTGGGTACTAATATTCTTGTTGTGTCCATGTGATCACATACCTGTATAGCAGCTACATGTTGTATTTACTGGATTTTGTCACTTAAGTTTAACACTGCAGTGCTACAAATAATTATTTAACTTTATGGCAAAACAAGCAACAGCAATTCATTATGCATTACAATGAAGTTAAGAATATTACTTAAGGGTTTAAACCATGACTTGCAAAGAATGTATTATAAGTACAGTAGGCAGTTTCTGTTGCTTGTGTAATGTTTTCCATTCTCTGGATCATTATCAGCTTTACAATACTCATTTAAATTACTGCCATCTGAGTCAGCCTATTAATACAGCATTATCTGAAATGGGGTGGCTAGATTATTCCACTCCAAGGTAACAGACTCAGGACTGAAATATCAGCTCTGTGTTTTTCTGTAATTAACATGACAACTTCCATTACATCCTCAAAGGAGAATTAAACTAATTTGCTCAAAGTAGAATTAAATTATTTCTTTCAAAACTGATAACCAGATAACCCCTCTAGGCACAACTGCCTCTTTTTGCAGTTGACTTATCAGCACTACCTGCTTAAGAGCCATGCTCAAAGTCACACAGTGGGCTCCTAATGGAGAGATGAAAGGTCAGCAAGCAAAGGAGAGTAGTTGTGCTGAAATTGAATTTATCTTCAAGTCTTGGTGAGTACCTTTGCGAGGTGGACCCTGTTTTTCACAAAATCTCACCAAGACGACACTGATATATAAACTTTATTTTTATAGCATACATCATGGACAGAAGTAAGTCAAAAACAAAAAAAAAGATAGCTGGGTGCAAAAGACCCATGATAAAAAAGTGCCTAATCCTGGTAGGCGCACTGGTGCAAGGAGTGGAAAAAATGACAGTGTAGAATCCTCAAAATATGAAAACATTCCTACAATGAGGCCAGGCCAGGCCGAGGGGGAGTATGATCCCCCTCTTGTAGAAGGAAGTAGCAGTCCACAAAAATCACAAAAATTGATTGGCCAAACAAGAGCCATAAAGACGACAGAGTGGACTATTGAGAATAAGAAAGAAATTATGTATTGTTACTATTATGTAAAAAGCTCAGAATTTTCAGACACAAGATATACAAAACAATTAAGAGAGAGATTAGAGGAAAGAAAAATGATTCCGCAGCAAAAACTGTCAAATTTTGATTTGAAGCTTCTGTGTTCATTAATACAACAGATTTTTGAAAAAACAGTATATAGATCAAGAAACTTTGATCTGTTTGGAAAAAGAAGCATCTGAGGAAATGCAAAAATATAAACAACAAAACCTAGAGATATTTGAAAAATATAAAATAGAAATATGGTCATGGGAAAGAAAGAGAGATTTGATATGGTGCAATATTTATGCAAAGGAAAAAGCCAAGTTAACTAATATAGACAAAGCAGCCTCAAAGATATTCAAAGCGAAATACAAGCAAAGGCATACAGATATGAAAAATTTCACAATAAAAAATTAACATCACAAAGATGGAATGTGGAAAAGAAGATTAGCAAATAAGAAGTTAAAGAAATAGAGGTTGAAATTATGGAGTGACTGTGAAGTGAAGGATTTAATGTAGAAGGTCTAACGCAGTCTACATCACAGCATGATGGATTGAGTCCCCAGAATAAGGAAAAGCAAGAAAATCTGGAGGCATGTGAAAAAAATATGGATATGGGAAAGGAAAAGTGATTCAATATGGTGTAATATTTATGCAAAGGAAAAAGCAAAATTAACTAATACAAAAAGAGCAGCACCAAAGATATTTGAAGAGAAATACAGGCAAAGAAATCCAGATATGGAAAACTTTACAATACAAAAAATAAGAAGACTAAGAGGAAAAGCAGAAAATGAGATTAGTAATGGAGAAGTCAAAGAAATAGAAACTGAGGTTATGGAGCATCTGCAAAGAGAAGGATTCAGTGTAGAAAATCCAATACAGAAAGCACCACAACAGGTTAAAGGAATGGCTATCCAAATTAAGGGGAAAACAGAACAGGAAGCAATTGGTCAGGTGCCGTATCAAGATATTTTAGAGCCTTCCACAGGAAATCAGTATAAATATTCACTTGAAGCTGGACAGCAAGGAAAGGAACAGGAAACTGTGGAAAATCTGATGCAGTCAATGCTGAGGAGCGATAGGCCAGTGAGTTCCCATATGACAGAGCAACAGATGACACAGGATGAAATTGAAAAGAAGGTGCCACTGGAAGATGCTATAGAACTTTCTATAGAATATCTACAGGAAATGGAAAACCAGGGATGTGCCCTCAGTTTGAAAGAAAATAAGCTAAGAGAAGAGTTGCTTGATTTAATGGACATGGATAGATATATTAAGATCAATGAGAGAACTAGACTGCAGAAGGTCAATAAAACCCCAAACGTAAGAAGTCTGATATGACAAATGAATACAGTAATTAGGACTGTCCATAGAGATCCATGTGATATAACAGAAGTAAACAGGATATATTACTGTGCTGCTAAATTAATAACTGATAACGTTCTACCACAAGAACACAGGGTAGTGAGGGAAAGGAAGGGGAGAAATTGAATACCATCATGGAAGCATCGAATAAAGAAAAGTATAAAGCAATTAAGACAAGAAGTGTCCCTGTTAGAACATTATAAAAGAGGGAATAGATCAACAAAAATACTAAGAAAGATAGATGTGATAAAAGCAGTGCGCAGTATTGGAACAGACCAGGATCTATTATGATGTATTATTGGAGATAAACTAAAAATTTCAAAACAGGCAGAAAGACTTAGAAGATACACAGCTAAATATAAGGGAAAAGTACAAAATAAGCAATTTATTGATGGCCCAAAAAAGTTTTACAGAGAATTGGGAAATAAGGTAAAAGGAATTGAAACCAAAAAAGAGGAAGTAGATACATTTTAGAGAAGTATCTATGAAGATCCTGTGGGACATAACAAAGATGCTAAATGCATAGAAGAAGTAAATGAAAGAATAAGAAGTTAAAGATACAAGATATGAAATGGGATGAAGTAATAGCCAGAGAGACTGAAACAAAGTTAATAAAAGCCTCTAACTGGAAATCCCCCGGCCCAGATGCAGTACCTAACTTTTGGTTAAAAGTATTAACATCTTTGCATGAGGATTTAGCCATGAGTAAGAACTATTTACATGCGCACCCCAAACAGGCACCACACTGGCTAACAACAGGCAAAACAATGCTCTTACTTAAGCATGAACCTGCAAGCTACCCTAAAAATTATAGACCAATAACTTGCCTTCCAATGGCGTATAAACTATACATGGGAATTGACGCCGACAGCGTTTAGTCATTTAGAAGAAAACTCAATTATGGCAGCAGAACAAAAGGGCAATTAAAGAAAGGATCATTTGTTGTTAAATAAAGTTATAGTGGAGAACTATAAAAAGGTGAAGAATCTAAGTATGGCATGGATTGACTAAAAAAAAGCATTTGATAGTATCCCACATTCATGAATAAAAGAGTGCTTAAAAATGTATAAGATACTTCTTCTTCTTTTGGCTTTTCACAGTTAGGGGTCACCACAGCGGATCACCTGTCTGCTCATTATTGGCAGTGGAGTTTTAAGGTATCGAGTTCCCAGCCCAGTGCCCAACCTTCTACAGAAGGCACACACCCGCATGTACTCACGCCTAGGGCCAATTTAGAGTGCCCAATCCACCTACAGCATGTCTTTGGGATGTGAGCGGAAACCAGAGCTCCTGGGGGAAACCCATGTGACCACAGGGAGGACATGCAGACTCTGCACAGAAGGCACACCAGCTGAGGATCGAACCGGAGAACCTCTTGCTGTGAGATGGCAATGCTAACCGCTGCACCACCGTGGCCGCCCTTTAAAAATGTATAAGATACACCCTACACTAACTGACTACATTACAGTAACCATGAAACAATGGCAGACCACTTTGCAATTAAGCCATGATAAAGGACAGGTTATGATACTAGGAATAAAAATTCAAAGGGGGATATTCCAGGGTGACTCTCTGTCACCACTGCTATTCTGCCTTGCCATTAATCCTTTCAGCTGTTTACTTAACAGCTTAAGGCATGGCTACAATTTGGCTCCTAGAAAACAACAAAGGCTAATGACTTCTCATCTTCTCTTTGTCGATGATCTAAAACTGTAGAGATCCTCATTTGATGAGCTATACAGTTCTGTATAGCTCATCAGATGAGGACCTGAAAGCACAGCTGCAGGTTGTTAAAACTTTTTCAGATGATATTAGAATGTCATTTATTCTTGATAAATGTGCAAAAGCAACCCTTAAAGCAAGAAAACTGCAGCACCAGGGAAAACATCAGTTTGGGACAAGAATGTGATATAAAAGAACCTGAGCAAGAGGGAGTGTATAAATACTTGTGAACTGATGAAGGTTCAGCAATAAAACATGAAAAATGTGAACAAAACTCAGTAAGGAATACTTTAGAAGACTTAAATTAATCCTGAGAACAGCATTGACATCTAGGAACAAACCAATTTGCTCTTCCTGTCCTAACTTACAGTTTTGGAGTGACTGACTGGCCCCAAAAAGTGTTGGATAGACTAGATATTAAAACAAGAAGGATGCTTTGTGCTCACCAGATGATTTATAAAAATCAGTGTATACCAAGATTATATATTCCCCATTCCAAAGGAGGGCTGGGCCTCCTTGAAATTGACTACATGTATAGATCTGCAATCGCGGGACTCCACACATATCTACTGACCTCACAAGATCCAAATGTAATGAAAGTTTTGAAACATGAGGAAAATAAATCTAAGATGACATCTCTGCTTAATTTAGCAGAAGCATATTGACGTCAAGCAGGAATGGAAATCAAACCAGAAGTAGATAAAAATCAGGCAGCAACTGAATATGCCAAAAAACAAAAGAAAGAATACAAGGTGAAGGACCAGATGAGAAGGCAAGAAATGTGGGAAATGTATAAATATAGTTGCAAGTATAGAAAACGTCTGGAAGAACTTCATGTTGATCAGGAACAAATGCAGGAATGGTTAAGGAGAGGTAAATTCAAACCAAGAAATGAAAGGTTAATATTGGCAGCCCAAGATAGTGGGATACGTACATGCTGGTTTACAGGCCATTGAACATGTGGGAGAAACAGACAAATGTAGGTTTTGTAAAACCGAATTGGAAACAGTCACACACCATGTTGCTGGTTGTGACACACTAATGGACTGTATACTGAAAGGCATAATAATGTGGCGAGACTGTTGCACTGGGGATTGTGCAAACATTATGGTATCAAAGTGGCTGAAAAACACTGGAAACATGAGCCACAAAGCATCATAGAAAATGAAGTTTATATCACATGGGATCACTATTATCAACAGTTCAAAAGATAGATGTAAGAAAACCAGATATAGTGGTCCAAGAAAAGAAGACAAAAGTAGTACTGATCATTGAAATTGACACACCCAGTGACTCCAGTGTCTTGCGTACAGAGAGACACAAAGTCATAAAATGCCAGGATTTGCAGGCAGAAACGAGAGCAATGTGAACAAATGATAGCCACACAGTTCCAATAGTACTAGGAGCAATGGGTCATATAAAAATAATCTACAATCGTATTTAGATATGTTACCAGTCAATATAACCCCATACAAATTATAAAAGGAGTCATTACTGTAGCAATAACCCATGCCTGGGTGTGGGTAATGCGGGATTTACCCACGGTTGGCGTGGTTTGGTCCCGAGGGTGAAGCCTGAGGGACCAAACAAAGACAACTGTAGGTAAATCCCGCATTACCCACACCCAGAAGTGGGTTATTGCTATTATACTATGACATTATTTAAGAAAAGAAATAATTACTTTTCTTAAATAATGGCATTGTATAATGCCTCTTTGCTGCCCTTCCGCAGCTGTCTGGTATCCGTGGCAGTTCTGATGTACTGCGCATGCCTACGCAGTACATCAGAGCTGTGGCCAAAAGCAACGGAGAAAGCAAGATCTCCATTGCTTTTTACTGTTTCGCTATGTTAAATGGGTTTAACATAGCGAGACAGCTTTAAAATAAGCAACGGAGATGTCTGTTACTTATTTTAAAGCTGTCTCGCAATGTTAAACCCATTTAACATAGCGAAACAACGGAGATCTTGCTTTCTCCGTGCTTTTAAACCTGTCTCGCTATGTTAAATGGGTTTAACATAGCGAGACTGCTTTAAAATAAGCAACAGAGATCTCCGTTGCTTATTTTAAAGCTGTCTCACTATGTTAAACCCATTTAACATAGCGAGACAGGTTTTAAAAAAAAAAGCAACAGAGAAAGCAAGATCTCCGTTGCTTTTTACACACTGTGTCGCTATGTTAAAGGAGTTTAACATAGCGAGACAGCTTTAAAAAAAGCAACAGAGATCTCCGTTGCTTTTTTTAAACCTGTGTCGCTATGTTAAACTCTTTTAACATAGCGAGACAGTGTTTTAAAAGAGACTTATACTAATGGAAAAAGTCCGGGTGACCGGACCTTTTTCCATTAGTATAAGTCAATTTACAACGTGCATGCTGGCCAATCAGTGTGCACGTTTTGGAATATTAATGGGGAGTCATGGTATAATGGGCACATTGCGGGTGTTGCGAAGAGCAACTTTAGCTGACATCAAAGATTGAAACAATACTAATTTCATGAACTTTAATTGTACTTTGACTTAGGAATGGGGTCCATTCCTGTCATGGTATTAGAAACCCAAAAGATTTGGAGAAATTAGAATAGGGAAATGGTGACTGAGGGAATCAAACCCACAACCACTGAGTGAAGCTCAGTTCTAAACAACCAAAAGTTGGTGTCATGAACTATCTCTTCATTTAATAACCTCATTGTGAAAATAAAATACAAGAATGCTATTAGATTATAATTAGACATTCCTGTCTAACCTTAAATCTTCACATTTTGCAGTATTCCTATCTAGGAAACTACATCGTATTATGGATTTGTAGCATGTGCATAATGAAGATGTTGCTAAAAAGCCTTGCATAACACTTACATTGTACTAGTTAATGACAGTGATGCACATAATGTTAATATCACTGAAAACACAGCTCTGCTAATCATTTAAAATAATGCTGCCACTATCAGAGATAAACTTAATTAATGCGATAATAAACACAACACAGTGTGATAACAAAGTGATTGGACAATCCCAAGTGGAATACATTGCACCATATATCAAAGAAGCAGTCAGACATAATCACGCTATATGTAAAAGGCCTGATTTTCATTCAAGTATTTTTGCAGAGACCGTAATCTTGACCTGCAAAGTTTCCAGTTAATGATTGTCTGTTTCCTCTAAAAAAAGGTGTTTGCACTAAGAGGACAGATCCTGGTTAACAAAAACATAAGCTAAAATACAAATCGCAGCACAACTCCAAATCAGTCATCCCATTCAGTGTCTTCAACTTAACAAGTGTGTGTCTATGTGTCAAGCTGTTTTCATAACACCATCAGCTACTATGGAATCTGTTATTGACGTCTGAATCAAGGCACAGATATATGTGTTAAGTTGTTTTCATTAAAGATTCCATAAAAAAGATTCAAGTTTCTTTTGCATCATTTGTGCGTTATGCAGGATATTTAGCTGTCAGCACTCTAATTCAGAGTAATGAAACTGTGCTCTCCGTATCTGTTTATGAAGTCATTTATTTCTTCAACTGTTTCACGTTAAACAGTTTATGACACACAAGGCAACAAATTATGCAAACTATAAACCCATGACAACCATACATAGGAGCAGCCATGCTGATGAGTCAGTGACCAGATTATCAGCTGTGACACAAACCACTCAGCAGGGATATATGCCTGGGATAGACGATCTGTGTTAGAAATTTAGCACAAAAATAAGAACCTGAATTTCTACTTAATCTAGCTTTCTGTGTTTGTTTCTGTATTTTGGTTAACCTCTTCTCTTCATATTAATCTCTTGTTTGATGTGTGTGTGTGTGTGTGTGTGTGTGTGTGTGTGTGTGTGTGTGTGTGTGTATATATATGTATACACACACACACACACACACATATATATATATATATATATATATATATATATATATATATATATGGGTCCACTTCAGAATTTTGAAGCGTAAAACTTCGAATCTCATATATTCGAAGATGATATGTTCGAAGTTTTAAAACTTCAAAATCCTGAATGGAGATTGGCATACAGCGCGGACCAGGAGATTTCCCTTGACCTCGCTGTAGTGCAATCTCGGAGTTGGTATATTTAAGTTGAGGGGTGTGTGGGGGTGCAGGGGGGCTTGCCCCCCCCCTGCATACACTTGTTTTTTATGTGTTTAGTGGTGTTTTGGGGGAGGGGTTACAATTTCAAGATTCCAAGATCTCGAGATTTTAAACTCGATGTTCTGAAACTCGAGATTTTGGGATTTCGAAATTTAGAAGTGAACCCAATATATATATATATATATATATATATATATATATATATATATATATATATATATATATATATATATTTATATATATATATATATATATATATATATATTTACACACATACACATGGGTCTACTTCACATAATCGAACATCGAAATGTTCAAGTTTCATATGGCCGGGACCATATCATCAAACATTTGAATGTTTGACAATGTGAAAAAAAATAATAAAAAAAAAAAATTAAACAGTGCTAGATGGGGCAAACCCCCCTGCACCCCCACACCCCCCACTGTTTAAATATATCAACTCCAAGATCGCACTACTTTGTGGTAAAGGGAAATATTCCCATTCTGCACTCTGTGGAGATCCCTATTCAGCCTGTTTGAACTTTTAAAAGTTCGATCATATGATCTCAGCCATATGAAAATCAAGCTTTTAAAAGTTCGACCATCTAAAGGGGACCGATACACACACACACACACATATATATATATATATATATATATACATATATATATATATATATATATAAATATATATTTATACATATTTATATATATATATATATATATATATATATATATATATATATATATATATATATATATATATGGATCTATGTCTGTTGATCGAGTTTTCAAAAACTTGAAATTTCTATCGGCAAGACGATATGATCAAATTTCTGAAAATTCGAACATTAAATAACAAAAAAACACAAAAATCTATCTTTTTTTACGGTTCTGAAGGGGACTGTTCCCCTCCACACACCCCTAGTAATTATATATACCATCTCTGAAATCACACTACATTGAGGAAAATGGTAAATTTCCTGATCCTTACTGTACTGACATCTCCATTCAGAAGCTTTGGGTTTGCGTGGTGCATATGTAGGTGCATATAAAAACAGGAAAACACAAAAAAAGGCACTCCACCACGAAGTAAGATAAAGTGCTTTTGTTTTTTTATTAACAACGTCTTCAGAATGAATAAGTCCATAAACCACCCCACCTATATACAGTTCTTCTGATGACATCACCTAATTACATTCAATTAAACCTTCACACACAAACATACACACACACACACACACACACACACACACACACACACACACACACACACACACACACACACACACACACACGTATACTGTACTATACATGTGAGAGATATAACACTTCCATGCAGGACAACACAACATATAGTGCAACAGATATGAAATAGTTATAACAGGGATAACACCTATCAAAACATGTATATCAAGTGGGACAGACAACCTTTAGCTGATACCTAGGACCACTTTACCAGAATAGTGTAAATGGAAAGAAAACTCACTAATGTTTGTAACTGAACTTGCCATAGGACATTATTTCCATTTTTTCTGCCATTCCTGCAGACCCCAACCGTCTTTATATACCCCCACACAATATGCAGTATTATAGGCATTTATGCCCATTACCTCAACCATATGCACACAGCATTAAACTCTCATGTAGTTCCTCAGACAGCACACAATTAAAGCATTAATATACAACAAAGTAAAATTAGTTCCCATTCAACTGTCTCTCCTTTAGCTTGTATTTCTTGTAGCAATTCTACTTTGCACAATAGAATATTTTAGTGCTGCTTTCCACATTGCAGTCTTCCATAAGGTGATAAATGTAGCGGTAACCATGACTGTTTCTATTGCATACTTACAAGGCTCTTTGAACAGTCATTATTCAAATGAGCCTACTTCAGCCAAATGTTTATGAAGAAAATTTCACTTACCCGAAATTCAGTTGAGTGAGACAAAAACACTGAATGCTGAAATAACCAAACGTTCATATAACTGGATTTTTACACATGGAATGTAGGCAGTTTGCCAACATTCAACTTTCAGACACACTGCAGCATGTCAAACCCACCCAATGTGGGGGCTATGCCACCCACATCCCCCCAACTATGTATACCAACACTGAGATTGCACTACAGTGGAGAAAAGGGCAAATTTCCCAATTTGCCAGTTGCCTACATTCCCTATGTAAAATTCCAGTGGTGTGAAGGTTCAGTTAATTCAACATTCTGTGTTTTCATCTTTCTCAACTGAATTTCAGATAAGTGAAATTTTGGTTATGTGACAGGGACCCAGATATATATATATATCTCAAACCCAATCAACCGAGTAGCTGAGTTTTTTTACATTTCTTTTTTCTTAAAAAATTTTTTTTTCAAATACGTTTGAATGAATTCCATAGTATTTATACATAACATTTTAAATAACTATGTACACTATTTACATTAGCCTGACACTATAACAGATCTTAATGTATACAGTTACTTTATACGTATGTCCACAGAGGATACCCTAGTCATTTTATAGAACCTGTACTAGATGAAGTCATGATAAAGAGACAAAACAGGCATTTCTATCCCCTATTGAGTGCAACTTTTGTGGAACTGAGAACAACGACAGTGATAAGTGAAAACACTGGGAATGTGGTAAAACCCTTTACTAATGCCATGATATTATCATATAACCCCTGTTTTGAAATTGCATAGTAAAGCCTTGCTAAGTTGGATAATTTTCAGTAGTGATGAAGAAAATCTTAAAAAAGTAGGGAAGAAACCTTTGATAATATATAAAAAAGATCTGAGCATAAAAAAAACTGTTGGAAAGAGGGGGTGTTGTTAAAACAAAAGGGCACATGAAAAAATGTGGACATTGTGCCTAGTGTCCCTATATTTTGGAAAACAACACTGTTTACATCAAAGGGTATGGTAAAGTGACTTTACAACAGCTTCTTAATTGTTTAAGCAAGAGCTTGGTTTATGTTGCTATTTGCAACAATGCAACAATTTTTATATAGGGAAAACCATTAACTCCTTTAATAAATATATTTACCAACACCTATCATCATCATCTTCTTTTGGCTTTTCCCATTAGGGTTCGCCACAGTGGATCATCTGTTTCCATTTCTTCCTGTCCTCTGCATCTTGCTCTGTCACACCAACCACCTGCATGTCCTCTCTCACCACATCCACAAACCTTATCTTAGGCCTACCTCTTTTCCTGTTACCTGGTAGCTTCATCCTTAGCATCTTTTTTTTCCCAATATACTCAGCATCCCTCCTCAGCACATGTCCAGACCAATGTAATCTTAACTCTCTGGCTTTGTCTCCAAACCTTCCAACCCAGGCTGACCGTCTAATATACTTATTCCTAATCCTGTCCACCCTCGTCACACCCAGTGCAAATCTTTAACTCTGCCACATCCAGCTCTAACTCCTGCCTTTTTGTCAATGCCACTGTCTCCAACCCATATAACATAGCTGGTCTCACTACCCTCTTGTAGACCTTCCCTTTCACTCTTACTGGTACTCGTCTGTCACAAATCACTCCTGACACTCTTCTCCACCCACTCCATCCTGCCTGTACTCTCTTCTTCACCTCTCTTCCACACTCACCATTACTCTGAACTATTGATCCCAAGTACTTAAACTCATCCACCTTTGCCACCTCTACTCCTTGCATCCTCACCATTCCTTTATCCTCCCTCTCATTCACACACATGACGTGCTGGAGGGACAGATTCATAACGCAGAGGCTCCCTACACTCTGGAACAGAATCCCAATCCATGTTAGGCAGAGCCCCTCACTAACTCTATTCAAGAGAAATCTTGACGAGTGGATGGGAGATCATAGGTTTACCCCGGGGGTCATCTCTGTGTCACTACTAGACAGAGGCACAGTAAACTAAATCCTAAAAGGGCGTAGTATTCTCATCCTAAGGGTTGGTGAAAGCCACACACACTCTGGCTAGGCTTATAAATGCCCTAGGGCAGATAGCCTAGTATGAACCTATGAACCTATGAACATATATTCTGTCTCAATCCTGCTGGCCTTCATTCCTCTTCTCTCTAGAGCATAGCTCCATCTCCCAGGGTCTCCTCCACCTGTACCCTACTCTCACTACAGATCACAATGTCATCTGCAAACATCATAGTCCACGGGGACTCCTGTCTGATCTCATCTTTCAATCTGTCCATCACCATTGCAAATAAAGAAATGGCTCATCACCATTGCAAATAAGAAATGGCCCAGAGCTGATCCTTGATGTAATCCCACCTCCAACTTAAACGCATCCATCACTCCCACCCCAGACCTCACCACTGTCACACTACCCTCGTACATATCCTGTACCACTCTTACATACTTCTCTGACACTCCTGACTTCCTCATACAATACAACAACTCCTCTCTAGGCTCCCTGACATATGCTTTCTCTAAGTCTACAAAAACAAAATGCAACTCCTTCTGACATTCTCTGTACTTCTCCATCAACACTCTCAGAGCAAACATCGCATCTGTAGTGCTCTTTCCCAGCATGAAACCATACTGCTGATCACTAATCATCACGTCCCTTCTTAACCTAGCTTCCACTACTCTTTCCCATAACTTCAAGCTGTGACAGATCAATTTAATCCTTCTGTAGTTACTACAGCTCTGCACATCACCCTTATTCTTAAAAATTGGTACCAAAACACTTTTTCTCCATTCCTCAGGCATCCTCTCACTTTCCAAGATTTCATTAAACAATCTGGTTAAAAACTCCACTGCCATTTCACCTAAACACCTCCATGCTTCCACAGGTATGTCATCTGGACCAACAGCCTTTCCATTCTTCATCCTCTCCATAGCTATCCTTACTTCCTCCTTGCTAATCCATTGCACTTCATGATTCACTATCTGCACATCATCCAACCTTCTCTCCCCCTCATCCTCTTCATTCATCAACCCCTCAAAGTACTCTTTCCATCTGCTCAACACACTCTCCTCGCTTGTGAGTACGTTTCCCTCATTATCCTTTATCACTCTTACCTGCTGCACATCTTTACTAGCTTGGTTCCTCTGTCAGGCCAATCGGTACAGGTCCTTTTCTCCCTCCTTAGTGTCCAACCTTTCATACAACTCTTTATATGCCTTAGGCAACATGAATAATGCCTTAACAAAACATATTCATGAATTTCCCAACCACCACTTTAAATTCAGTGCATTGGAACAAGGAGTGAACCAGAGGAGGCGGGGGACCCACCCCATTGTTCCTTGAATTCAAGGAGATAGTGTGGCAACTGAGATGTGATGCCACACACCTACCTGGACTCAATGATATGGCCTCCATTTCTAGCTTACTAAAATTAAAGGCAGATTTTCATATTTGAAGACATTCTGAAATAAGTGGTATTTAATAGGGCTTGTATAAATGAACAGGCTATGACCAAACTTGTATATTGCTCTTTATTTATTTTATTTATTCTATGTTGCACAAACATTCCTGATTGTATTGAAGAAGGTACTGTGGTGTCATAGTG